>NC_135482.1:200108633-200295396 GCF_052094955.1 Ictidomys tridecemlineatus
ATGAGAGCCACTCCTAGGCCTAATCCAAGGGAAGATTTTCCTCCACATCCCCGTGACCAGCATTGACAGGTAGGCACCTATTCTTGCCCCCAGGACTGTCCTCCCCTTCCCCTGCACTCTTCTCCTCTGGCCATTGCTCCTCATTCTGCCCTCTACCTGCCAGGAGGCTCGGATCCTTCTCTCCTCACTCCACCCTCATGTCCTTGGACCCCTTAACCAATCTGAGGGAGCCAAACAGCAAACACACATGGACAACTTCCAGATTTATCTCTGGTTCAGACTTCTGCCCTGAACTTGTGAAGCAAGAGATGACTGTACGGATGTCAGAATGCTGTCTCAAGCTTTAGCATGTGCCCTTCCAAACTCCCCTCTGGCTACAGCAGTGCCACTGTGGCAAGCCAGCCAGCTTGCTTGCTTTCTTTCTCCCTCACTCATGCACCTGACCTTCCACTGGCCTGTCAGGTCTGTTTCTAGGGTCTACAGTGGCTACCTGCCTCCTGTCCTGCGCTACCTCTGGCTTAGGCTGTCAAGTCTTCCCAGGCCTTCCTGCTCATCCTTGTCCCTGCAGTCCACTCCTAACAGTTTGCTTCTTCTAAACTCTGCATTACATTGCATTATTCCTGTTTATCTCACTCTACTGGGATTTATTTGCTCTACTCAGAAAAAAATGCAAATTGCATCAGCATAAGCATTATAAGTTAATTTCCCAACCTTGCTCTGGCCATGCTGGCCGCTGCAGCCACATGGCCAGATTTCTTTTATCTGGAGGATCCAACACCCTCCAGGAACTCCGTAACTGGCAAGATAACGAACACAGACAGTGGCATTGGTTTGTGGCTGGACCACCAGGGACACAGTCACTTCTGTGTACGTCCCAGAGGCCAGAACTCATCTTGACCCAGCCGAGGCCAGGGGGCTGGAGATGTCATGTAAATATGTACAGAAGTAGAAGAGATGCTAAAGCCAGCAGTCCCTTCTGCAGGCTCCCATGTGGACCGAGCGTGTCCCTGAGACTTGTGCTGAGACCTGACTTAGGTGGGGCCTGTGGGAGGGAAGCAGAGAGTTGGGTGGGGAAGGATCAGTTCATACAAGGGACATGCACGAGGAATGTCCTACTGCATACTGAATGTCCCTACTCTACATACTTACTAAGTCACTAAAGATATGCTTTATAAGCATTTCCAGCAACAACTTCTGAAACAAGACATATTAACTAGAACACTCTGGGACCCATTGGTAGAAGTTTGACTGTGTCCAGGAACATTGCGCTGTCAGTGAAATGACCCGAAAGGACACAAAGTTCAGAGCAAACCAGGCCCCTGGTACAGAGTCTCCCAAGGAAGCCATGGGGTTTAATGAGATCATATATAAAGAGGCCCAGTGAAAGTGGTACCCTCTTATGGACACTGGTTATCATTTGAAGGTTCTTGGGATTTTGAAATGTAACACTCCAAAGTTCAGGTGTTTTTTTCAGTCAAACCTTACAATGGGCCCAGTGGAAAGGACTATTGGTCACCATCAACAGCAGGAAGGACAAAGTAAGTAATGTATGTGCTTTCAAGGGTATGCATTCACTTTTTGCCACAATGTTTTTAATATGTGCAGACATGTGGAGGGCCTGGCTGTACAGAATGATAAACTGTTTGAACTTCAGATGCACCTGGGAAATGCCCACATGATGTGGTTGCTAAGGGCTTATACTCCAAACTAAAAGTATTATCTGATTTTTTTAAAGTGAGTTTGATGGATAGAAAATATTTGACTATATTTGTAATTTTACTATCACTATCTGTAGTACTATGTATTATTATAATTGGTTGTAATATTTGTTAATTATTGCTATTATTAGTAGTAACTGACCTTAATAAGGACATCTGAGCTAATAATGTGTGGTAAAGATAATGGGGCTCGGGCTTGGTGGTAAAGCATCTGCTTAGCATATGAGGCCCTAGGTTCAATCCCCTACACTGCAAAAACAAAACAAAACAAAAACAGCAAAGTGCTAAACATGAATTGGAGGTGACCAACCTTCTCATGAGAGAGAAGCTTCCAGATGCCTGAGTGCTGGGAACTGTGAGACTGGCCCCCCAGTTTTGGCCATCAAGAAATAGGTAGACAAGATAGAGACCAAAAGGAAACAGCTGGATGGCCTCATGCTACGACTTTGTTTCTCTCAGACTTGTGGGCAAAGACTACTATTTTCTATGATAACACTGTGATTATAGATGTAACCCTTATAATACATATATTTACTGTAAGGACATGCCCAGCTTTATTCCCACAGTTCTCTTTAACTATCTCGTGGACTTTGGCATGTCAGTCCTATGAAGTATCAGCTCTCATTGTCCCCATCTGACATACTACAGATGAGAACGCACAGAGAAGTGTTGTCTTCAACACAGCAGCTCAGCTCCAGAGCCCACATCTTTCCAGGCCCCACATGTTGCTGGCCTCAGATATGGCCTCACACAATGACTTTCTAGGGCCTCCTGGCCTTTGTGGCTTTACACCTCTGCCTCTGGCTGCATCTTGAAGGTCTGCCCTCCCTACCCTGGGGCAGCCCTTCAGTGAGGAATGGGCAAGTCCCATGGTTACAGAGTTAGAAGGAGATGGTTCTGGAACAGGGTCGATGCACTGAGTTGTTTTCCAGGAAGAAGGATGAGTTTTCTTGGACCCATCTGCATTCTTAGCCTTGAGTAATAAAGGTATGCCTAGGAAGGCTGACTCTGGTAAGGTGAGGTCCCCGAGATGTCCATACCCAAACCCTGACCTAGGAACATGTTACCTCAGATGGCAAAACAGATTTTCCAGGGGTGATCAGATCTAGGATTTTAACTAGGGCAAGTATCCTTGGTTATTTGAGTGAGTGCAGTGTGACCATGGGATCCCGCAAGTGAAAGAGGGAAGTGAAGAGATTGGAAGGTGCTGCTCTGCTGCTTTGAGGATGGAGGAAGGGACAAGGAGCCAAGGGATGCAGGTACCACCTCACATGTCCTCCAATGATTGCTTTGAGGAGCATGAAGACTGCAGGGTGGTGAGGACCAGGAGGCAGACCAACAAGTGGTGTTTCTGTGAGGACAGGACAGGGCACTGCTGAAAGGAAAGGAGGACTTGGAAGCCCAACTTGAAGGAGATGGACCATGTGTTAGTCTGGGTCCTCCAGAGAGAGAACAGAGAAAGATAATGGACTTGTTATGAGGACTTGGCTCACATGATTTTTGGAGGCTGAGAATGCAGGATCTGCTCTGGCAGATAGAGACCCAGGAGAGATAAGGTCTAAGTCCCAATTCAAGTGGAAGTCTGAGTCTGAAGCCAGGAGAAAACGATATCCCACTTCAGTCAGGCAGAGAGTCTTTTTGTTCTATTTGGGCCTCAGTGGTTTGCATGAGGCACTCACACTATGGAGTGTCTGCAAGTGTTCATCTGACAAAACACCAACCCAGACACACCCAGAGTAAGGTGTGAGCACCTGAGGCCCAAGCCTTTATGGCGGCCACTCCTTATGGCATATGGGGCTGATTTGCCTTGCATCAAAACCCAACCTGGCTGGGCATGGTGGCACACACCTGTAATCCCAGTGGTTTGGGAGGCTGAGGCAGAAGGGTGGAGAATTCAAAGCCAGCCCCAGCAATGGCGAGGCACTAAGCAACTCAATGAGACCCTGCCTCTAAAAAAAAAAAAAAAAAAAAAAAACAACAACAACAAAAAAAACCTGATGTGGCAGAAACGACATGACAAGACAGAAACCCTGTTCAGTCATCAGACAGCAAAACAGGTACTGATGGGTAAGATCTTGAGGTATGCCAGTGCGCATGAAACAGAATCCCTCTAAAATTAAGGGCAACTCCCACATACTGAGATCCTGCCCACATCCCGTGCATGCCATGGAAACAGGGTCCCTCTGCGTGGAGTAGGCTGGTGGCGAAAAGACCACAGGTCACGGAAGTAATTTTTTATAAAGTGGGGGCAGGATGGTGATGTACCTAGCCTAGTTCTCTCATTAGATCAGAAGCCAGCTTGTCACAAGTTATGAAGGATTCATTTCTGTTTTCTGTAAAAATATTAGGATGTCTGTATGGCCTGGCCATTAGTTGATGTTGTAAAGCTGATTGAAATGCCTGCCCGTGCCCTAAACTCACCCATGTCCGGTTTTCCCTGACCATATAACAACCCTTCCCTAAACTTGGTGATGCCCCATAAATTCTGGCCTTCCCTGGCCGGATAACGACCCTCTCTGAGTCTCTAAGATCTCCAAAAATTCTGATGACGGGGCCAGCAAAAATGTAAGCTTGTGTTATGCTCCTCAGAGTGTTGTTATCTGTAACCCCCCCTTTGTGTAACTTTTTGGGCTATAAAACCAGGCTGCAAAGAAGCCTCGCCGCTGTCCTTGGCTCCCACGATTTTGATGGGCAAGACAGCCCGGCCGGTCGAAATAATAAGCTTGCTTTAATTTGATTTTAATTGGAGTCAGTGGTCTTTTCTTGTGTCGTGGTCTAACAGATGGCTCTTTGTACTTACAGGCCAAGCTTCCACACTGGAAAAAGAGAATTCGAGAACCTGTGTTTCCTTTATTTATACAAGGGGGCTTAAAAAAAAATTTCGATGGAATGTTCTTCACCAAATAAGGCAAGGGGTAATATCCAGGTCCAGAGCTCTGAGAAAGCAGACTCCTTAGCCCAGCGGAGGTAAAGGCCACATTCATCTGCAGCAATCCATCAAGTGGGAGGGGCCATAAAATAGCGTGCAAAGCCAGACCCAAACCTCTTTGGCTCAAGGCTGAAAGAAGACACTAAATAGCTCAGGGGTGGCCCCACACACTAAGAATTAAAGCTCCAAATTGTCTTCACTTCTCATGCAGGGAACTGGTCACCCCCGGCCCCAGCTAGTAGCCTGGTGTAACACAACCTAGCTACATCTGCTTATGTACTTTTGTCCCTGTTCTCTTGTAACAGCTTTCCTCACCCTTGAGTTTTCTGAAGACTGTGAAAAAAAATATTTGCTCTATCCCTCTCTAGAGCTGGCTTGCATACAATCCACTCTTCTGCCAATTTGACTCTGTGTATTTGTGGAGCACTACTATCGAGAAAGTGTACCCCTTGTCCCCATGAGTAATAAACATATGAATCATCCCACTTTTTGTAGAAAGGAGACATATTTGTAATTATGCACTCAGGCAAAGAACAGAAAGCAAGCAGAAAATGCACCACAATTGGTTGGAAGCCCCTGGATTGGGGAAGAGGAAGAAGGGGAAATTTCAGTCTTACTCTTTCACGGTGGGATCTTCAGCAGATAGAGTGTATCCTGTGCAGATTATGCACTAGGATAGACAGCCTAAGAATGTAAGCCACAATTCTTCCATAGGAGGGCAGCTAAGTGAGAAGCAGCAGTTGAAAATACTGCTTACATTGGCCAGGCGCGGTGGCACATGCCTGTAATCCCAGCAACTTGGGAGGCTGAAACAGGAAGATGGAAAGTTCAAACCCAGCCTCAACAATTTAGCAAGGCCTAAGCAACCTAGCAAGATCCTGTCTCTAAATAAAATATATAAAAGGGCTGGGGATGTGGCTCCGTGGTTAAGCAACCTTGGGTTCAATCCCAAGTACCAAAAAAAAAAAAAAAAGAAAAAAATTAGTTTACAGCATGCTTTACCCACATTAATAGGTACAGAGTGATCACTACCTGATACATAGGAGTGGGGTAGCAGATGGAAATACAGGCTACATAAAACTATACCCTCCAAACACTACTTGGCCATACAGGCATGTGCGTGTGTGGGAAGTGTTGCAAGAGACCCACCTGCAGAGCCTGAGGGAGGCAGCTGCAGAGGTCTCTACCCTAGATTCTCATGTTCCCGCTTGAGAGGATGCCATAAAAGAATAGCAAATTTTATTAGAGAGCTAGGAAAGGGGGCAAGGGGACACTCTCAAGGGATAGAGTGGGTTCTCTCAGAAAGGACAATATAGCCCTCCTGCCCTCTAGTTTCATTGGGGGTCCCCAAAGAAGATTCTATAGTCCCACCCAGCTCCACCTTTTGACTTTTGACTGACAACAGGATTGCATCAGGCTTCTAAGTCCCTAATGCTCTTGGCAACACCTCCAAGGCAACTCCATTTCACTTTGGCCTTTGCTGACCAGTTGTAATTCAGCATTTATGGGTAGGGGAAATTATCCTTAGCTCCCTAAGTTCTGGAATCTGGCTGTGAATGCATAGCAAAAGTCTACCACCCTTCTGGGGAACGTGTTCTTGTCAGCATTTCAGGCCTGCATTTCTCTTGCAGATAAAAGGGTGTTTGATGAGAAATGCAACATAGCCTATTGACTGAAGCCAGGCAGTGTTGCAGGCAAATTGCTTTTTAAAAGAAAGCACATGTGGGTTGGGAGTAGGGTCAGCATAGTGGAACCAGTTTGCAGAACTGTTCCCTTAACTTCATGTTTCCACTGCTCATGTCTGTGTTACCTATCAGGAAGGATATGGCTGAGCTCACACAGAAGTGAGAGAAGCCTTTTCTGCTGAGATGGAAGGAAATGTGATTCCTTATGGGAAACTGTGTGTTCTTCCCACTTTTCATTTTCTTTTTTTTGGTACCAGGGATTGAACTCACAGCCACTCAAGCCACATCCCCAGCCCTATTTTGTATTTTATTTAGAAACACGGTTTCGCTGAGTTGCTTAGCACCTTGCCCTTGAACTTTCTATCCTCCTGTCTCGGCCTCCCAAGCCACTGGGATTACAAGCGCGTGCCACTGCACTTGGATCATTTTTTTTTTTTCTGTTTTTTAGATTCAAAAGAAAGATTTATTTTGAGGCAGGATCTTGCAAGCTTGCCAGTGCTGCATCCTAACTAGCCATTTTCCTGCTTCTGCCTCCCAATGGTTGGGACTTCAGGAAGGCCATCCCTCACCATTTACATTCTAAAGCTAATTCACAGCAGGACTGAGATTCAAACAATCACGAAATTCCTGGGCTGGGCCGCTAACCCCGATCCACCCCCCCAGAAGGGCTCAAGGGGGCCCGCCCAGAGGGTCCAGCGTACCCCATCCCTGCCTCCCTCCCAGAGAGCCTCCCGTCCTCCTCCCAGAGGGTCCAGCGTACCCCCTCCCTGCCTCCCTCCCTCCTCCCAGAGGGTCCAGCGTACTCCCTCCCTCCTCCCAGAGGGTCCAGCGTACCCCCTCCCTGCCTCCCTCCCTCCTCCCAGAGGGTCCACCTACCCCCTCCCTGCCTCCCTGCCTCGCTCCCTCCTCCCAGAGGGTGCAGCGTACCCCCTCCCTGCCTCCCTCCCTCCTCCCAGAGGGTCCAGCGTACCCCCTCCCTGCCTCCCTCCCTCCTCCCAGAGGGTCCAGCGTACCCCCTCCCTGCCTCCCTCCCTCCTCCCAGAGGGTCCAGCGTACCCCGTCCCTCCTCCCACAGGGTGCAGCGTACCCCCTCCCTGCCTCCCGCCCTCCTCCCAGAGGGTGCAGCGTATCCCCTCCCTGCCTCCCTCCCTCCTCCCAGAGGGTCCAGCGTACCCCCTCCCTGCCTCCCGCCCTCCTCCCAGAGGGTCCAGCGTACCCCCTCCCTGCCTTCCTCCCTCCTCCCAGAGGGTGCAGCGTACCCCCTCCCTGCCTCCCTCCCTCCTCCCAGAGGGCCCAGCGTACCCCCTCCCTGCCTCCCTCCCTCCTCCCAGAGGGTCCAGAGTACCCCCCCCTCCCTGCCTCCCGCCCTCCTCCCAGAGGGTCCAGCGTACCCCCTCCCTGCCTCCCTCCCTCCTCCCAGAGGGAGGGTACCCCCTCCCTGCCTCCCTCCCTCCTCCCAGAGGGCCCAGAGTACCCCCTCCCTGCCTCCCGCCCTCCTCCCAGAGGGTCCAGCGTACCCCCTCCCTGCCTCCCGCCCTCCTCCCAGAGGGTCCAGCGTACCCCCTCCCTCCTCCCAGAGGGTGCAGCGTACCCCCTCCCTGCCTCCCGCCCTCCTCCCAGAGGGTCCACCGTACCCCCTCCCTGCCTTCCTCCCTCCTCCCAGAGGGTCCAGCGTACCCCCTCCCTGCCTCCCTCCCTCCTCCCAGAGGGCCCAGCGTACCCCCTCCCTGCCTCCCGCCCTCCTCCCAGAGGGCCCAGCGTACCCCCTCCCTGCCTCCCGCCCTCCTCCCAGAGGGTGCAGCGTACCCCCTCCCTGCCTCCCGCCCTCCTCCCAGAGGGTCCAGCGTACCCCCTCCCTGCCTCCCGCCCTCCTCCCAGAGGGTGCAGCGTACCCCCTCCCTGCCTTCCTCCCCAGAGGGCCTCCGCCCCCGGCCCCCTTCCCGCCCTCCCTCCCGGAGGTCCTCGCGCCCGGCTCCCCGCCTCCCTCACCAGAAGGCCTTGCACCGCCCGGCGTGCCTCCCGCCTCTCCCCGAGAGTGCCTCGCGCTCCTCCTTCCGCGTGGCTCCCGCCTCTCCCCCAGAGGGCCTCCCGCCCCACTCAACGCCTCCCCCTCCGAAGGCCTCTCGCCTTTCCCCGTGAGGGCCTCGCGCGGGGAGACGACCCCACCTTCCTGGGCGCGCCCCGGAACCAGCGGCGCCACGTTCCTTTCCAGCTCCTGGGGGGGCACTTTTACTGGGGACTTCCGGGGCGGGAGCTGTCGGAGCGGAAGTGTCGTGTGGCGCGAGGGTTCCGGCGGCGGGAGCGGTTCGGGAGCTGTCGGAGGTGCGGGCTTTGGAGGGCGGCGACGGTCGCGCGCACTCGGCCGGCCGTGCGGCCATGAACCTTGAGCGGCTGCGGAAGCGTGTCCGGCAGTACCTGGACCAGGTGCGGGGCGGCCGGGGCACGCGGGGCCGCGGGAGGGCGCGGGCGGTGGCCTGGGACCCGCGGTGCCCGAGGGAGCCGAGGCGCGTTCCGAGGAAGCGGCCTGGGGCTCGGCCGGCCGGAGGCGCGTTCCGAGAGGTTTAGCTGTAACTCCTGTGGCCGCTTCCCGCGAATCAGGACGAGGACCGGCTGGTTGGAAGTTCTCGCGCTGCGTGGGGCTCCCCGCACCGCCCCGGCACAGCGAGTCCCGGGAGGCGGCGGGGCCGCGTCCCTGTGCGGAGGGCCCGCTGGCCGGCCACGTTGGATGCCGTGTTGGGGACCGAGTGCGAAGCGACGCAGCCCGCTTTGTGCAGAGGCTGGAAGGCGGCGTCTTGATAGTTCAGTCAGCGTTTGGTGACCCCCTCGCGGGCACTCGGACGTGGAGAGGCCCCTCCGAGCCGACGGGCCGCCTGTCTGCGCTCTGGGTTTGCACCTGGGGAACTGAGCCCCCCGCCAGGGCTAAGACCAGGGGCGAGACCTGGGACTAGACCTGGCTTTGACAAATTTGAGAGTGGCTTTCTTTTTGTCAGCTTTTTTGTTATAGTGGGCTAAAGGAGGTGACCTTCCCTGTGGTCATTGATAGTTAATGTGTGTTTTTGAGTGCTGTGAATATTACAACCAAGGTACTTGTGTAGTGTTTTACGTACTACATTCCTCCTTGGGACCTATTAACAACTTATTGCAATTGTCATAAATGTCTACACAGGAAATGCTAATGACTAGATATCGGAAAATACTGTAGGATAATCATTTCACTTGTCTGCTGTTTGCGCTTGTAGGTACTTTTTTTTTTTTTGCCTGTGTATGAACTTTTAAAAACTAAATTACTTTCTTGAATTGTATATACAAAGATCTGAGTATGTTTTACTTGCACCATTGAACTAAAATTCACCCCTGTTGACCTATAAGAAAAAACGTGGTTGGTAGACCCTTGCTATGTGTAAAAACTTGTGTTGCTGTGCTGACTTCATATATGGCTTTCTAATAATAGTACACATCTGTTCAGAGCTGTGGGAATGACAGGGTAGTCACCCCTTGTTTGTTTCTGTTTGCAGCAACAGTATCAAAGTGCTCTGTTTTGGGCAGACAAAGTTGCTTCACTTTCTCATGGTAAGTGACCAATGCTATTTTTTTTTTTCCTAACTGATCTTTAAAAATTTCACTTTTTACCTCTGACCATTTATTTAATGTCCTCTCCAGAGGATCCCCAGGATGTTTATTGGTTGGCTCAGTGTCTTTATCTGACAGCACAATATCATAGAGCAGCCCATGCACTTCGGTCCCGAAAACTGGACAAAGTAAGTATGTTAATAATGTAAACTTAAAAGTTTTCAAAGCTATAAAACAGTCATTAGATAGGTATTTTAGGTGTATGTTTTGTTTATTCTCACATGAAGAAATTCACCTTTTTTTTTGAATGAAAACTTCTTCCTAATTTATCACTTTATTCCTTCATCCCATCTAGTCACTAAATTCTGAAAATTGTGTTTTTGTTGTTGTTTGTTTGTTTTGAGATGGAGTCTCTTTATGTTGCCCAAGCTGGTTACAAACTCCTGGGTTCAAGTGGTCCTCCTGCCTCAAACATCTAAGGGTCTGGGATCACAGGCACCTACCATCATGCATGGGCTTGGAAATCCTATTTGTATGTAGCTCTGAAACTGTGAGCATTTCTTTAGATTTTCTTACCACTTACATACATAAGTGAGGCCTTCAATGTATTAGTTGGAGTCCACCTTCTTGTTTTTTTCTTCAGTAACATTTTCTTCCTTTCCACTTTTCCTGTATCCAGTCCTTTTTACAAACTATCACAAGGGAGAATTTCCTAAAATACAGTTCTGATTGTGTCACCCAAAAAATCATTCAGTGATTTCCCTCTGCCCACTGGATAAATTCAGATGTCTTAATAGACATGGAGGTCCATCACTGCCGTTTCAATGCATATAGCGCATACTCCAGTCAGTTGGGCACCTTTCAGTTCCTTGGACATGGTGGCAGGTGTTTATGCTACATTCTGCTGCCCAACCAGCTTCTGACTTGGCTTCCCCTGCAAATGTTTTCTTTTTCAGCTGGCTAGTGCTATTATAGTGTTTTGTGTTGTGTTCATCTCCCCACCACCACCACCACTGTAACATTTTCACTACTTTTTAAATTCGTGATACCTGGTAAACAGTAGGTTTGTGTTGAATATGGGCTAAAGAGACTGGAATTTTTGCTGCAGGAGTGAAAGGAGAAATTATAAAACTAGCTATCTTGTGCTTACAGCTTTGTTTTAAAATGAAAATATGTGACAATTTTTAAAATAATTTCTTTCCTAGTTGTATGAAGCATGTCGTTACCTTGCAGCTAGATGCCATGTAAGTATGCTATTTTTCCTTTTTATTTAATAAAAGTTTGATTATGTGAGCATTGTTTCCCTTATGTATGTATATATGAGAATTTGGGTAATGGAATTTGGCAGGTTATTATAGTATTTTGTGAGGAAATGTGTTTTTCTTTAGTATTGTTTGCTATGAAATACTTATTTACTAAAAGCTGACATATATGAAGAAAATTGTAGTTCAGACAATTTAAGTGGATATATTATCCGTTTAAAATCCAGAAGTCATGTTTGATGAATTGTATGTCTGTTTCCTGCATAGTATGCTGCAAAAGAGCACCAGCAAGCTCTTGATATTCTTGATATGGAGGAACCAATCAACAAAAGACTATTTGAAAAATACCTGAAGGATGAAAGTGGCTTGAAAGACCCCTCCAGTGACTGGGAAATGTCACAGTCCTCGGTGGGTATTTTGTTAGCATGCTTCAGAAACAGCAGTAGGAAATGCCCATGTTAAGTGGCAAACTTTCTTTTACTTATATATTATTAAAGTAATTATGATTTCCAGCTTATTTCCCCACCAAAACCAAAGAATCTGAGAAATTTCTGAGTAAACCATTTGTTGGAAACTAATGATATCCTCTGAGGCTGTGTCTGAGAGGCTGACCTTAGACTTGCTTTTCAGATGAGGTGCCATGAATTGTACCCTCAGGAGGAATAATCTTGCTTACTTTGTTCTAACAGTGTTTTGGACCTGCCCACCCAAAGAACTTTACCTAGCTGAACTTGTTTGCAGGGAATGTTGTGTTTGGTATGCTTCAGTTTATGTGCTTCTTACCACCAAGAAATTGCAAGAGATTTGTCTTAGTGAGTGACCCTCAGTCAGGCCAATAATCTGGATCATTATTCCTTTATTTTTAACAGTTTAAGATAAAATTCACGTATCACCTAGTTTATCCATTTAAAGTGTACAGTTTCTATGGCTTTTAATATATTCATATCTGTGCAAACCTCAGTTGTAGAACATTTTTGTTACTTAGAAAGAGACCTTCTCCCTTTAGTGGTCACCCAAAGATCCACCTGTCTCCATAATTGTAAGATTTATGAAGGAACTTGGTTACTCTGCTTTTCATCTTAAAATGATAGGTATATTATACATTCTGAGTGCTCATACTTTTTTTAAACCACTCATCTATGTCTTTAAGCACATTAATTTTAGTGCTAGATGCATAGATGAGGGAGATTGGTATTATCACTATTGTTTTTTGGATCTCTTGTTCATTAATTTATTTCTTATGAAATGTATGATTTATTTGTAAAGTATTATTTCTTCTTTGAAATTGCTTTTTTTGCTGGGTGCATTGGCACACATCTGTAATCTCAGCAACTTAGGAGCCTGAGACAGGAGGGTTTCAAGTTCAAGGTCACTCTCTACAACTTTACAAGACCCTGAACAGTTTAGTGAGACTCAAAAAGGCTGGAGATGTAGCTCAGTGGTTAAGTAAGTGCCTCTGGGCTAAATTCCTAATACCACCCCCACCCCCCAACACACACACACACCAAAAAAAAAAAAGCAATTTTTTTTTTTTTAAAACACATCATAGGACACTGCTTAATTTAGGGACTAAACTAAGCGTGTCTGTTAGTTTTTAAATTTTGGTCTATGAATTTTCTCCACCTTGATCATTTTTGCTGCTCATCTCTAGAGCCTCTTTGAGCTTGGTTATGTGTTTCTTGAGGCTCAGGTATAGAATGCGAGTCAGATTCTACACCCTGTTGATGGTCACAAGGTAGCCAGCACCATACATGGCATTTTCTCCTTTTTACAAGTGAGGCCAAGCCCAGTTAATTATTATCCAGGATCACACACAAGTTTCAGGGCTGGAAAGTGAACTGAGGTCTGTGGGCTCCAGCAGTCCATGCCTTTGACCACTGGGACCATGGGCTGCCTTGCTGCCAATTACTAAGACTCACCAAGATCCTCTCATTAGGATCTATCTCAAATTACTGTTTGTCTTACAGTTGGATTTTGCACACATACAGCCTGCTATCTCTAAGTCATTGCAATATTTGGGGTAAAACAAGTAATATACCTAATAGCTTTGCTATTTACATTAGTTATAAAGATTTATTGAATAAAGTGATCAGAGCCCAGGGAAGACAGATGAAAGAAACTCTTAGTCTTCATGTGTCTGTTAGTTCACACTATGCTTTGATAGTTGGGATGAGTTGAATCCTTATTTAAAAGTTCTGAATTAGTATGTACATATCATATTTTTCTACCAGATAAAGAGTTCTATTTGTCTTCTACGAGGGAAAATCTACGATGCTCTAGATAACCGAACTCTAGCTACCTACAGTTACAAAGAAGCTTTGAAGCTTGATGTGTACTGTTTTGAAGCCTTTGATCTTTTAACATCACACCACATGCTGACAGCACAAGAAGGTTTGGAAACATGGGTGTTTTTATGTTTAGCACAATTAATACTGTTTGGATTGTCTTCTCTTAAATCATTATATAATCAAGAGCAGGCTGTCTACAGGTTTTAATAGACCTACTGACTTTCTTAAGGTCTTCAAACATGAAGCATGTTGCAAAATGCAATATCGTGCAGTGCCTCTTGCTGTCAGAATCTTGAGAGACTGGACATCACAAGGTCATATTTTTGAGAAGCAATTTGAGATAATATAAACCAGGATTTCGATGTCTGATTCAGTGATTCTCAGCCTGGCTGCACTGTAAATTCCCAAGAAGCTTTAATAACATCAGTGCCTGGGTCCTGGCTTCAGACCAGTTTGGGCAGAACCTCTGGAGGTAGGGCTCTCACATCAGATGGTTTAAAGCTTGTAGTTGACCCTAATGTACCACAGGGACCAAGAGCCTCTGACCAGGTGTATTGGTAGTGATGCAAGGTGGACAGTCAAGGAAATAGGAAATGGGGTTGTTGAAGTGGTTCTCAATTACTGGGGTTGTGTCTGGAGACTTTGGTTGTCATAACTTGGGGCATGTAGTATGGAGGAAGGATTCTGTTGGCATCTGTTGGTAGCGGCCAGAGATGCTGCTAAACTGCAGTGCATAGGATGCCTCCCAACAGAATGGTCCACAAGCATCAGTAGTGTTGAACCCAAGGCACTCCACGTGGCCGCTGACTGCACCCCTCTGGAGGCCTCTGGGCCCTAGCCCTCAGTTGATCTATGTCTCCTAGGCCTGGGAACCACTGTCTCAGCTTTCTCTGGTACATTTTGATCTTTCTATTTTCTCTTGAGTTGATTTATTTAGACCAAGAATTATAAAAGAGTATTTGTAGTTATTAACCTTTTTTTCTCATATTATGAGGACATCTTTTTTTGTTTCTCATCATTTTTAAGAAAAAGAACTACTTGAGTCACTACCTCTTAGCAAGCTCTGTACAGAAGAACAGGAATTGCTGCGTTTTCTGTTTGAAAACAAATTAAAAAAGGTAAGGAAAAATGCAGCATTTGTTTATGTAAATTTCATTTCATTAAATTTGACCTTTATTCCTTATTATTTAAATTGTTTTATTAAGTTAGCACGTTTACAAGAAGGATTATTTTAACTATTTGGTAGGATTCCTAAAGAAGCTTTCAAAATGTCTTCCTCCCAAGGACTCCTTATTCTAAAAGTTTGAATTAGTGCATGAAAAAGCAGATTTTTTTTCTTATTTTTTCTGAATCTCTGTGATATGCTGCCTATTGTGGAACTCTTTTGATTAAATTGAGAAGAGAATTAAACTGATTGTGAGGAGTGCTAATGTGCTAATGAAACTTGAAGTGTTTTTTTTTTTTTTTTTTGAAACTTGAAGTTTTTAGGGGCTCACATATGTCCTGTGTAATTGTTTTAACCACTTGGGCCAAACACAGAGTAAGTCTTCCTTTTGATTTGTTATTATTCGTTGAGTTTATCTTTATATTTTTCTGTTCCAGTATAATAAGCCCAGTGAAACTGTCATCCCTGAGTCGGTTAATGGATTACAAGAGAATCTAGATGTGGTAGTGTCTTTAGCTGAGAGACATTATTATAACTGTGATTTTAAGATGTGCTACAAACTTACTTCTGCGTAAGTATGCTCACCATTTTTGTTTTTGAACCTGAAGTTTAGTCCACATCTACATAATTCAAAGACGTTTTCCCTGAGTAATCTCAAACTAGATGATGGTTTAAGTTACCTTTGAATAATTCTGAACAGGCTGCTGCTTTTAAAAGAGCAATTTATAGCCAAGTTTTTTCATATTTGTAGCCATATTATAATAACTTTGGAGAAACATACATTTCTATCTTCCCAATCTTGATAGTTTTTATAGTTTGGAAGTACAATTTTGATGTGACACATAATTTCATAAAATACTTTCTTTGTTAGAGACTAGAGTTGGGGCAATAGCTTAGTGGTAGAGTGTTGGCCTAGCATGTACCAGGTCTTGATTTGGTGTACAGCACTGAAAAAAAAAAAAAAGTCTAATACTGTCCTGGGTGTTCTATGATATCTGGCATACTCATTAGCTAAGTCATCTCCCCCACACACCAGTTTTCCAGTATGCCAAATCAGAGTTGTCTTTTAGCTAGATTATATTCTATTATTTTGAGGGTCTTTGGGTTGTTTAAAATTCTTGGAATCACAAATTTAATTAGCAAATACCTGTGATCTATTTAATGGTTTAAACTTGTAAGCCTTTAAATAGTTGGAGAATTTATGTATTGAGATGCTGTTCACTTAAAATAATTTATTCCTACCAAATTCACCAGAATTTTCTCTTTGCTTTATAACCTGATCATTGCTGTATTGTAGCCTACAGTATCATGTATGATCTTTAATAATTAAACATAGCCAGTTATGATGAATTCTGTCATGTACCACTTCTGTACCATCATTTAAATGGATTTTGTTCTTAGAAGAAGGGAAGGTACAAAATCCTTGCTATGAGAAGAGGTTTTATTTGATTGGGAAGGGTAGTGACTAGGGTAAAGGTCAGATCTTAAACTGTATTTTTATGAATACTTAAACTTTTTTTTCCATTTCCCTAATATAGAACTTTTCTACCTTTCTCATGTACACTTCTGTTGTGTTGCTTTAACTTTCAGAGTAATGGAAAAAGATCCTTTCCATGCAAACTGTTTACCTGTACATATAGGAACTCTTGTGGAGCTGAATAAAGCAAACGGTATGAATTTTCTTTTTAATGAAGATAATTCTTGCTGGGTGTGTTTGCCAATGCCTGTAATCCCAGTGATTTGAGAGGGTAAAGCAGGAGGATCACAAGTTCTAGGCCAACCTCAGCAACCTTTTGAGACCCTGTCCTAAAATTTTGAAAAGATCTGGGGGATGTAATTCAGGCAGAATGCTCCTGGGTTCAATCCTTAGTACCACCACCAAAAAAAAAAAAATAAACAAATTCCATGTAATTCTTAAATTTAAGAAAAAGATTAGGGCAAGAATTGTTAACTATTTAGAATTTGGAAGGGAGCATAGTTTTTACTTGGGTTTTCCACATTTTAATTTCAGGAACATTTAGTTGTGTTTGAGCAATAATTGCCCTTACATCTTTAAAACTCAGTAGTGAGTCTCTCAGAGAGCAAGAAAACCCAAAAACATCCTAGTTCTAGGGCTGGGGATGTGGCTCAAGCGGTAGCACGCTCACCTGGCATGCATGCAGCCCGGGTTCGATCCTCAGTACCACATACAAACAAAGATGTTGTGTCCGCCAAAAAAAAAAAACTAAAAAGTAAATATTAAAAATTCTCTCTCTCTCACTCTATCTTTAAAAAACAAACAAAAAATCCTAGTTCTAAACCCCTGTTTCTCTCTGGTCCATGGACCAGCAGCATCACATCCCTTAGAAGCTTGTAAACCACCAAATCCAAAGTCTGCATGTAGGACATGCCTGCATGAGATGTAAGACTGGCATGTTTGTCAAGAGAAAGTACTCTATTGCTGATGGTTTGGCAGTAGCCTGGGACTTAAGAGGTGTAGGGTTCTAGGGTAGGCATGGTGCTTTGAAGGAACCTTGGCCACTCCTGGAGTGCTTTATTCAGGGCTTCTGTTCCCACATCACCCACCACATGCCCTCCACCTAGTTTTCCAAGCACTAAGCAAGTGTTCAGTGTCCTCTGTGGGACTGGGGAGGATGTATCTGCCAGGTGGGATCTCTTTACCATCATTTAAATGGATTTTGTACTCAGAGAAAGGGAAGGTATGAGATCTTCACTATGAGAAGGGTAGTGACTAGGATAAAGGTCAGATCTTAAATTGTATTTTTATGAATAATTGAATTTTTTTTCCATTTCCCTAATATAGAACTTTTCTACCTTTCTCACAAACTGGTGGATTTATATCCTAGTAATCCTGTAAGTAGTATCTTTTTTCTTACCTGAACTTTAAGAAAATACTTAACTAGTTATTTAGACAGTAGTTTAAGTACAAGCAAATAATATTTAAATCATTAGGGCCATGAAGAGATTTTCTAATTATATCAGAGCAATAACCTTAAAACAAAAACCTTTTTTTCTAATTATAGAAATTATACATTTGTTACTTTAAAATAGTATGTAGAAAAATATAAAATATAGCTCATGCCATCACATACCTGTCTTTCCTAAGGGATATAATTGATTGGTAGCTTTCTCAGATTGTCTGTATGAGACAGTGTACTGAGATGTGCGCTGATTGGATCAGTATGTCTTCCAAACTGCAGTGGATCAGAATGGAATACTAGGAATGGAAAGTGAAATTTGGAACTATGTCATTAAAAACAGAAGCCAGGAATCATGGTCTGTCTCAGACAAGACAAGAATCTGTCCCTACCTCAGGAAACTGGAAGTCTTAGTGCAGGAGAATCAACTAATGAAGAGTCAGAACTCTGCAGTGAGAGCCAGGGACAAGCCAGGACTCAACAGGCTGGTGTCCTTAGGCACCTTGTCTTCTGGGGCAGCCATCTGAGAAACACCATGGAGTTAATAATCCCTTCTCCTCTAGGACCTCAGTAGAGAGAATATATTAGATAAACTTGTAATTTGAATTGGAACATCTGATCTACCTCCTGTCTTGCTTAGCTTGTTAGGGTTGTAGTTCAAAGTTACACATCTTTGGTCATGGTAAATATTGAACTTTTTAGGTTTCTTGGTTTGCAGTGGGATGTTATTATCTCATGGTGGGTCATAAAAATGAACATGCCAGAAGATACCTCAGGTATGCATTTTTTTCTTCCTTCTGTAGTCAACCCTAGGAAGAGATTTCTTACTCATATCATATGCTTTAATGCTGTAAATAATAAGTACTTAAAAGCAATGTGAAAGAAAAAAATATTTTCAACATTTTCAGTTCAGTTGTGTCATCCGTGTTCCTTGTTCTTTATGAGGGGAGGTAAAAGATATCAGTGATTTATATCTCATTCTGAAGGAGAATATTTTTATTTATAAGCAAGAAATAATAGGAAACAGTACAGAATAACAGTTTGAAAGGTTTTATTTTTCATTTATAGAGATATTAACCTTTTGCCAGTGGTGGTGAAATTACACAAAACTTTATGTGAGGTTAGGGTCACCAAGTGAGACTATAAAACAGAATTCTTGGCATAGTGAACAGCTTCTTGTAAGGATCAACTGTGCGTTTGACTTAAGGAAAAGCTTGCCACCCAATCATACATAATACACTCAATAATTCGTAATCTTAACCAGATTATATAAATATAGAGAAATGCCTAGGGTGATAAGAATAGTTTTTTACAAAGATTTCAAGTGCAATAATTCCTGTGATTCCCTCTGCAAACAAAATAGAAAAGGACATCCAAGGAAAGGAGCTTGTTTATAATCTAGAATTCTAATCCAAGGTCTATGATTTACCAGCCATAATTCCTGGGAAAGGTCACTTTCTCTGAATCTTCTCTAAAAGTGGGAATAATGTAGTACTTACATGCCAGATTGACATGAAAGCTCCTTGCACTCAGAATGAAATAGGAAGTGTTCTCTGGTTGTGTTCAGTACTTGAGAAAAGCCCAAGTGTATTGAGGCGGTCAATTGTGAAAGGTCTTTTGGACTGTGCTTCTTTAATTTAGTGTGTGATTCCATGAATGACTGTACTGGAAATGGAACATTTGGGTGAAAGAAGGCATAGAAAATAAAATGCTAGAGAGAGAAAAGATCACTTTCCATGTTTTGTGATATGTTCTCTCTGTCCTGTCCTGGGTTAACCATTACCATGTTCACTGATTGAAGACTAATTACGCATAATCCAGTCCACTCTAGAGCCTGTGGTGAATCTCTTCCCACCACAGGAGATCACTTAATCTCTCATGCCTTGATACAGATGTCTTTAAAATGTAATTAGTTTGTCTTGCAAAAGTTGTTAGGATGAGACAATCCGTCTGAGATGAGACATCAGGGAGGTGCCTGGCACAGAACAGGCCCTTGTTTGATGGCTGCTGCTGCCCGCACAAAATGGGCTCCTGGGTAAGATAATGCTTTTAGACATATGCAGAATACTAATGGGTTCAGCCACAGTGCCTTTTTAAAAAGAGGTAGATGTCTCCTAAAATTTTCGTTGTACTGTAAATTGTTTTGGTCAGATGCATTAACACAAATGTTACATTAATATTTAATATGTTGATGATTCATTTATTCAATTAATGTTATTAGTCAATATCTTTGAGGCTGTTTATTCATATGAAATTTAATGTTTAAGAGTAAATATTATTACTGCAATGAATGCTTTTGTTTTAGTAAAGCCACAACTCTGGAGAAGACGTATGGGCCTGCATGGATAGCCTATGGGCATTCGTTTGCAGTGGAAAGTGAGCATGACCAAGCAATGGCTGCTTACTTTACAGCAGCACAGCTGATGAAAGGGTAAGGCAGAGCAAGCTGATTAAACTCCATTAGTTATTTGCTAACCATGAAGTGAAATTTGTTAGTACTATCACTGCCGTTTCTTGATAAACAAAAAACATATTTGCTTCTTGCCTAATAGTTTATGATTGTAAAATAACTGAAAATGGAGGGGGAAAGAAGGTAGGGTAGTAGCTTGCCCAGTAGCTTATATAGTGCATGAGGAAGTAGGAAATTAGGCTAAGGGCTAAAGCCCTTTTCATGGTTCATGTAAGAGTGAAAATGTTCATGTGAAAATTACTATTGTGTCTTATCTGTTACCAAAGTTATTTGATGAGGCTCCTTGGCCATGCAGGACTTTATTTGCCAGTATTGTAGGTTTATGTCAATATTATACATACAGGTATTGATATCAACTGCTGTAAAAGTACCTTAAGAATATGTTACTTTGAGAAGTAGAGTATGTCTGTTTTTCTCATTAATCCTTTGGCCTTGCCATTGGTTACTCCTTGTAAAGTGCTTTGTATGGATGGTTTCCATTGACCAGTGACTCCATCCCTGTGCGGACAGCTGTGCAGAGGGCTGGTCTGTGGTCAGACTGCCTGGACTCTTTCCCAGTTCTTCAGTTTGATGACATGTGGTAGTGGGCAAATTACTTAACCTGGTGAAAAATAGGAATAATAGCAAAACTTCCTGGTTTATTGTGAGAAGTGATTGAAATAATACCAATTAAAGACTTTGAACTGTGTCTTACACATAAAAGGGACTCAATGAAATTAGCTACCTTTTTTGCTTATAGAGTCCACAGATAGAATTTTGGTAAGTTTGATCTACCTTTTGACATTTAGTTCTACTTCCAGCTTATTTATTGTCCTTAGTTTTTATAGTCTCACTAAATTTGATAAGGATGCTTGTTATATCCCTCCATGGGGACATAAACTATTACTGCCGTTTCTTGCTAAACATAAAACATATATGTTTTTTGCCTAATAGTTTATGAGTTTAGTTTCCACATGTTGTGAATTTCCCAAATTTCCTTTTGTTACTGATTTCTCACTCAATTCCACTGCATCTGAAGAATGTTTTTGTGGGATCTCAGTCCTTTCTCTATGAGCTAACATAGGTTTATTCTAGAGATGGTGCCAGGTGGGCTTGAGAGTTCTGCTTTTGTCGGGTGGAGTGTTTTGTGGGCACCTGTTCTAATCTTTTTAGTGTTTTTGGAACCCTTGTTTTCTTATTGCTCCTGTACCTAGTTAATTCTGTCCTTTATTGCAACGGGATATTGAATTTTCAGCTCTTGTTGCTAAATTGTGTTTATTCCTCTGATTCTGGCAGTTTTGACTCTATGAGTTCTGAGTCCCTTTAGTAGCTGGTGTACAATTGTATTTTCTAGCTGCATTGAGCCTTTCATCATTGTAGAATGTCCTTCCCTGTGTCTGACAGTTTCATCTTTGTCTCTCTTGTCTGATGTTGGTATAGTCACACCAGCTCTCCTTTGTGTTATCATGGTTTTTTTTTTTTTCCATTTTTAATTTCAACTTGTTTATGTCTTTGAATCTAAAATATATTTCATATAGTTAGATCGTATTTTTTTTATTCAATCTCTACCTTTTGATGGAGTAGTCCATTTGTGTTTCATACGTTACTGATAAGGCAGGACTTAATGTGTGTCTTTTTTGATCCTGTTTCTCATTACTGCCACCTTTTGTGGTAAATACTTCATAGATAACCATTTTGTTTTTTCCTTCTATATTTCTATGTTATTTTCTTAGTGATTATCTCAGAGATGATAATTAACATCTTAAAACAATTTCATTTGGATTATTACCAACTTAATTTTAGTAGGATACCAAAACTTTACTCTTCCTGTCTCCTATGTGCTATTGTCATACATTATAAACCGAGTTACAAACAAAAATACTTTTACATTTATCTGTATTTACCAATGTAGTTACTTTTGCTGGACTATTATCTGTTTTGTGTGGGTTTGAATTGCTATCTAGCGTTCTTTCCTGCTAGTCTGAAGGAAATGCCTTTAACATTTCTTATAGGATAAGTTCTCTAGTAATGGAATCTCTCAGTTATACATTTGTTACCATGATTATTTATTGGTTCTTTCTTTTCTCTCTTTAGATCCGCTTTTAAACCCTTTAAGTGAATTTTTAATTTCATCTATTGTACTTTTCTATATCAGACTTATTACTTGGTTCTTCTTTATAATTTATTTTTATTCTCTGGTAAGACATTGTTCTTATATTTAATTTTGTAGAAATAAACTTCTCAAGTTCTTTGAATGTTTAAAATAGCTTATTTAAAGGGGATGTAGCTCAGTGGTAAAGTGACAGCCTAACATGCATGAGGCCATGGGATAACCAGCACTGGGGGAAAAAAAATGCAAACTTTGAACAGGTTATTTTAAGGTACTTGTCTTTTGGGGCTACTTCTGGGCTTCTTCCAGGACTTTTTCTGTTGACTGCTTTTTCCCCCCTATATATAGATCATTTTTTCCTGTTTCTTTATATATATCTCCTTATTTTTGTTGACAATTATATACTGTGGCAGTTGTGAAAATCAGATTCCCCACCTCACCCCAGGACTTCTCAGTGACTCCAGAACTTGAGGACTTTGCCCCTGTCCCAGCGTCTGTACTTGTTGGGACACACCATCAACACTCTGGCAGTTGACTGCTCTGCCTTAGCCTTTGTTTCCTTTGTGCACAGAGCCTTGAGGTCAGACAGAGATGTGAGACTGGAGCCTTCTCAGACCTTTTCTTTATGTGTGGAGAGCTCGTGTGTGGCCGGAATCCCCCACACTGTGTCCTCATGGACATCTACACCCAGATTTCCCTTCAACTTTTTGGCCTTCCACTTGTTTGCCAAACTGGGGTAGCTGCTTCAGGCAGCTGTGGTGGTGTCTAATTGCTGCTAATTTTTGGCAAGCACCCCAGGGATAATGCTTTTTCAGTGAGTTCTCTCTGAGGTCATATAAAATGGGGTATGAATGGGCCTTTTCTAGGGACTGCCAGGCAGGTCCAATAATAGCAGTCCTCTGAATTGTTGCAGTATCTCCACACTCCTGCCCTCTCCAGTAGCCACTGCTGCTGCTGTTCCAGTGGTGGGAAGCTGGGGGAGGAGGTAGGAACAGGACAGATCGAGACACTATACATTTCTTGTTCTTACCAAAAGCCAGTTATGTTCTTGTTGCTGTTATGGGAGAGTAGACTTTGGAAGTCCCTTATGGGCCATTCTGAAAGTGTTTTCTTCCAGGTGATTACTTGAAAGGGCACTTCATGACCCTTCTGCAGATGAAGGTTTGTCACTTAGCACTAGATGGTACCAATGCACATGGCAGACAGCCAGTCATGATGTAGTGATGCAGATCATCTTCGAAGAAAGATCATCGTATTGCAGTCACTGACCAGATAGTGTGGACAGATGC
The DNA here is from genome assembly GCF_052094955.1 of Ictidomys tridecemlineatus. NCBI lineage: Eukaryota > Metazoa > Chordata > Mammalia > Rodentia > Sciuridae > Ictidomys > Ictidomys tridecemlineatus. The sequence goes on from NC_135482.1 coordinate 200,132,017, forward strand.
CAATCTGTTGAGACAATTTAGTACTGACTGCCTAGAACTGTCTTAGTATGAGACAGTTGAATTCACCCAGAAGATGTGGTTCAGAACTCTCCTACTAGAACCACTGAGAATTGATTATGCTGGCAGTGCACCGAAGGGAGAACTGCCTAGTCTGGGAGAGCCAGGTGGCTTCAGAAAGTGTGGAACTTGACTGCCTCAGAAGGAACATGGTACTGAGTAGAACATGGAGAAGTAGAAGCACTGTCAGGGTGTGAGTGGGCTTCACACAGGCCAGGGGCCCCAGTTCTTCTTTTCTGAAGTTTTTTTTTTTTTTGTCTTTTTTACTGTGGAGTAATAAAAAATAAAGACGAATAGGTTGGTGATAGATTCTAGAAGTGGCAGCTAAATAGTCTAAAAGGCCATTAGGTTAGATATTCATTAATAGTTAAGAGACAAAAGTAACTTGGTTTTTTTGTTTTTGTTTTTGTTTTTTGACCTATTGTGCAGATAATATATGAAATTGACTGATTTCTGCTGATTGAACATGTGGCTTCTCTGGCATTTTTAGGTGTCATTTGCCAATGCTGTATATTGGACTTGAATATGGACTGACCAACAACTCCAAACTGGCTGAAAGATTCTTTGGCCAAGCTCTCAGCATTGCACCAGAAGATCCTTTTGTCATCCACGAGGTTGGGGTAGTTGCATTTCAGAATGGAGAGTAAGTACTGGGAGACCTGGCCCTGTGCTGTCTCTGAGTCCAGCTGACAGGGTACCTCTTCATTAGGTCTTGGTCTTTACTTGTAGTGTTTTAGAAGATGGTGGTACCTAGCTAAGGAAGAAAACAAACTCTTTCTTAATCTTGGTTTTCCTTAGAACATAGACCTATGGGTTGAACCTCCTTTGATTGGGCTGTCATGAATTCTGATGCCATGGTGTAGCCCCAGAGGCTTGGCAGGGTCCTAGTGATCTCTGTCAGTTAGGAGTTGGTTCATTTGTTTGGGGAAGTTTTTCTGCAATTTTTGAACAAAAATTCTATTTTTAGTTACTAATAATAAAATAAATTGGAATGACCCAGTTTCTGGTTTCTTGGTCAATTGACCGTTTTCTATAGCTTTGGATATTTGTAGAATAAATGATTTGGTGATTTCTTTGCATGAGATTATAAGTTTACAGAGAATAAATCTAGAACATCAGTTCTGTTTATGGCATATATATGTTCTAAAATCTAAAAATTGGAGTAAACTTAGAAGAAAGTTTGAGGCTTTTAAAATACATAATAATAATATAATGCAGTCTGTTTTCAGTATTTGCGAATTCAGTTCCTACAAATTGGCCTACTAAGATTCACCCATCACCCCAAAACCAATTTGAAGTGCTTTTAGTCTTTTTGTACACACAGGGTGGGAGAGACTGGAGTCCTCAGAGTGCAGTTGCTGGCTAACCTTGCACGGGGCCACACTCTGTTCACACTATAAACCAGGGGCCTTGTGATCTATTAATGTCACATTTCTCACATTTTGTGCTCCCCCCCCCCCCCCCCCCGGCACTGCCCCTTTTTGGTGCTTTTACTGTTCAAAATGATCCCCAAGCTTAGCACTGTGTTTGAAACTCAGGTAGTTGTGATGTGGCTCAGGGAGACATGCTGTTAAGTGAACTTCATTCAGGCCTGTGTGGCCGTTCTGTTGACTATGAGTTCAGAGTCAGTGGATTGACAATACGTGTTAAACAGAAACACGTGTGGAGCAGGTGATGAAAAATTGTGGCCAGAGGTTTACAGGAACCTAAATACCCTGAAGCAAGATAAATCAGTTCTGTTTCCCAAATCACAGGCTCGTGTGATATGGATTCTGATAAGAATAGGCATTTAGCTGACGTAAACTCTGAAGTAAACTAGTTGATTCCAGTAATTTACTCTGCTTCATTTCAGCACTATTAGAAAGAGATACTCAAATTTTTCTTAAAATGTTCAGACCTGTTTTGAATAACCTATAATCTTTTTTCTCCTCTGTTTTAGATGGAAAACAGCAGAAAAATGGTTTCTGGATGCTTTGGAAAAAATTAAAGCAATTGGGAATGAGGTATTCTATAAAATACCTGTAAATACACATGTCCACACCCTTGAGCGTGGCTACTGTTGAATGAGGAAGATAATAGGGACACTGGAAGAAAGTAACCTGATACCCGTTGTGACAAATAGCTCCATAATGTGCAAGTTGTCAGGCAACTGTTTTATCATGTTGTACAAAATGAGTGTATTTCTGATTCATGGTCAGATGTGACCCTGGCTGTGACATGTAGGAACAATCAGAACATATGAGAAGAATATATGAAATTGGACATTTTAGGTGGTTAGTGACCACCATAAAGCATCTAACACAATCCTCCTCTAGAGCTTGAAAGAGGCTGTCATTGAGTGGGTTATCAACAGATCTTCTACAGGGCCAGCTGTCATTCAAATGTAGACCACTTTTCACTGTCCCACACTATGTGCTGACTGTATATGTAATGATCTACAGATCATTCCATGGTTCTATGTGTGAAAGATGCCCCTTAAGAATTAGTGCTAGGGCTGGGGTTGTGGCTCAGTGGTAGAGTGCTTACCTCAGCATCACATAAAAAAATTTAAGTAAAATAAAGGTATTGTGTCCAACTACAACTAAGAAATTTAAAAAAATAAAACAGAAAGAATTAGTGCTGTGGACTGGAGCTGTGGCTCAGCAGTAGCATACTTGCCTGGCATGTGTGAGGCACTGGGTTCGATTCTCGGCACCACATATAAATAAATAAAGGTCTATCAACAACTAAAAAAAAAAAGGAATTAGTGCTAATGAACAAACACTCCAAATAGCAAGGCTGTTTGTGCACTGGCAGTATTTAAAATACTAACACTTCTAGATATAAACTTGTGCATGTTGCTGTTCTTCCCAGTCCCTTTCATTTATATCTTGTGTTATTCTGTTCTGATTTTCACGTCCCAGTTCACTCTGTGCTTATGCACATGTGCCCATAGACTTTACATTTGCTTTTATCTTCTGTGATTGACAGCTCTGCAGACCTCCTGTTGTGGCAATCTCTACCCCTAGACCCAGATTCTCTTGTTTTATCTATTACCATCTAAACTCATCAACAGTACATTTCCATGTGTTTGTGCTTGGGTGTATATAAGGCAGACTCTTCCTCAGCTGAGTTTTGGGTGGCTCTGGATTATCCTAAGTGTTTTTGTTAATACAGGGTGCCATTTACCACATAGCAGTTTTCAAACAGTGCCTTACTATTGATACTGACCCAGCAGCACCAGCATCATCTGGAAGCTCACTAGAAGTGCTGAATCTCAGATCTACTGAATCAAAATAGCCATTAGGGAAGATCTGCAGATGATTCTCATACATAGAACAGTTTGAGAAGCACACTCTTGAGCCATACTTAAAGTTGAAACTATGTCCTTTTAGTCCAAGACACTTTATAGTCTTAGTATAAAAGCACAATACTTAATGTCAAAATGCCCATTAAAAGTTATATGAGGAGAAAATACTCTTGAACTTTAATTATAAACTGCAGCAAATCGAAAGAGAAGCAGTCGTGCCAAGAGCCACCAAATGGTTTGTTTGTATTCACAGGGCTGGGCTTCTAGGGCCACTCTCTATTGCTTAGCTGACAGGTATATGTCAAGTGCCACCCACATCCTGGGAGCTGAGCTGGGCTATGATGCAGAAACTATTCGATATTTCCTTCCCTCTCTTCTGTTGGGGAATGCCAACAAGTAAGTTGGCAGTAATAACACAGCATGATTAAGGAAATAAAATGCTCAGTTGGACGAAGCTCACCCTGAACTGAAGTGGTCAGGAAGGCCTTTGGATGTGTCACACACCTCGGTCTTGAAGGTGACCAGATCTCAGCCAGGCAGAAATGAGGGGAAGGTATTTCAGGGATAGAGAACAGCATGTACAAAGATGGGAGCTGATTCAAGTGTGGCTTGGGTTTTGAGTTCACGGAGAATGTCAAGAAGCGGGGCAGAAAGCTTAAATCTGAGTCATTAAAATTAGCCTTGAAAACAGTGTTAGAGTCCACCTTATCCTAGGAGAGTTAGAATACCAGGGGTCAGGCTTGTAGGATGGGGGCCCAGGCCAGATTTTTGCTAATGGGAAGTTGAGGGTTACAGGGTTGAAGCTATACCCCAAAAGGAGAATGAACAAGCCCTGGAGTCTTGGAAGGTTGGAATGATCTCGTACCCAGGAACTGACTGATGGGGTACTTGGCTAGGGTTAGGGAGTTGGAATGGCTGGAGAGATGAATTAGTGTGGCACACTTAATTTAGAGCTTGTTTAACATTTCTAAGTGGAAACACCTAGCAGATAGATGACCATAAAGATCAGTGTTTCAGAGAGAGCCTGGTCTGCAAGTGTACAGTTTGAGCTCCATCAGCATGGATGGGATCTGGCAGAATTGTAAGTACTGAGGAGTCCTTAGGAAGTCTCCTCTAGTGGGGGAGACAAGCCCAGAAACCAGCACATCCTCTTGCCTGGTGTGGCAGTAGAAGCCCACCAGAAAGCCCAGAGATGGGAAATGTTTCAGTGCAAACAAATCAGGCTAAATGGCAACTTATGTAACTCGTGGGCTTGATGTTGCTATGTTTTAGGTGACAGTTGACAAATGGGAACCTTTGTTGAACAACTTGGGGCATGTCTGCAGGAAACTTAAGTAAGTGAAGCAGAACATTTTCAGAATGTACTTTGTACTAAAAGTTTGCTTGATTTTGAATAGCATTTTCCACATTTTATTTCATGAGCTCCTCCAGCTTTCTTAAGCTTGACTAGATACAACAAGCTTCAAAGTTACTGTTGCTATTTGTCTCTATTTATATAATTTTATTTTAGAAGCATTGAGAATTACAAATAATAGTTACTTTTTTAGATTAAAATTTGCATTTAAAATTAATTCAGAAGAGTTGGGATAATAGGATCTAATTAAAAACCATATCCATATTTTCACTTTGTTCTCCTAATGATAGAATAAACAAATGACAGTTAAAAAATGAATTCCTTCTTTAAAATAAGTCTTGGAAATTCTAGCCTCAAGACTTAACAAAGTCTATTTCAGGATTCTCTCCAGACTTTACTTTGCATTACAAAGTAATATTTTCAATAGAGAATATTACAAACTATAGCATTTTCTAAACCTTAATTCAGCATAAAATCTTCCCCCATCTCAAAAGACTTTACAGGGCAAGTGTCCCAGAGAATATTTTGAGGAGTGAGTTTTAGACCTTAAAGCAAAACTCCTTGGCTATGTCTAATCTCCTGGTATGGGAGGTTTGCTGTCACATGAGAGGCTCTTTGTGATAATTCACAGGTCAGGATCCAAAATGAAGTTCTGGTTCAGTTGTCCCTCAAACAGTGAAACGAATGTATTCAGCAGGTCACGAAGGGGTGCCTGGGGTTGGCTAAGGGGGGATGCCAGGAGAATGTTCAAGGTATTTAATCCATAAAAGGACGAGTGGAGGCAGTTACCAGTCTGTATTGCTATTTGGTAGATGAGAGTCACTGTCTCCACAGATTGAGGTAAATCTTGGACTTAAAAAGGTGGTACTTTTACTGTGCCAGTAATTGTTTTCTTTTGTTTCCCCTCTCTCCCTCCCCATCTTCTCTCAACAGAAAATACGCAGAGGCATTGGATTACCATCGGCAGGCATTGGTGCTAATTCCCCAGAATGCATCTACCTACTCTGCCATAGGCTATATCCATAGTCTGATGGGCAACTTTGAAAATGCTGTGGACTATTTCCACACAGTATGTCTTGTTTATACCCAACTTTAGATCTACCAGTTCTTTTCTAGGCAACGTTTTATTCCTTTACTATTTTAAACTTTTTTAGTCAATCTTAGGTTTTATTCTTTTCGTGGCAGAGGGAAGTGTGTGTGGTGTTCAAATTAAAGAGAGATGTGAGACTGCTTCTAAATGTACAGTGGGGCATGCTGTTGCCAGGGGTCATCATCATATGGGTCAATCTGGGTGTCTCAGGTCAGTGCAGAATGTCTGCTCAAGTGAGGGCCTGCTCAAGACAGAGATGCCCCATCTCTGCTTGGACCCTTAATTCTGTAGAGCACATCAGTGGATGAACAGAAACAACCTGTGCAACCATCACACGAAATCCACACACCTTATTCCATCAGAGCTAAGACACTACGAACAAGCAGGATCACACAGAGACAAGTGTTGCCAATTAAACTTTTGTTTTTATAATTAAAATATTCTTTTTGAATGTATTTAGACATTAATTTTTTTAAATCAGGGATCATCTTAATACATATATATAAAAAAAAAACATAAGTGGTTAATTTCCAACTGGGTGGTTATTATTCCCATTTTCCCAGAATAGTGTCCTGATGCCAGTACACTCCTTTCATTGACTCTGGGTTATTTCTCAGCCACATGATTTGCAAGTCTCTCAACCCTTTCAGCCTTCCACTGGGTCAGCAGAAGATTTTCAGAGGACTACTATAGTTCTGTTTCTTGAGCCTCTCAGCTGTGGCAGATGACAATGTCAGTAGAAACCAGCAGCTGTAAGATATCCCGGGTTCAGAAACATTAAAAGTTAAGAAAATGTGAGCCTTAGAATTAATGTACTAATGGTATTTGGAGAAAGAGGTCAAATTAGGCAATGCAATCATGCAGTATCTCAAAAGATAAATTCAGTGATAAGTTCAGAGCTGTGTTGTTTTGTTTTGACTGGTGATTGAATCCAAGGGCTCTACCGATAAGCTACATCCCATATCCTTTTTTTTATTTTTTATTTTGAGACAAGGTCTTGCTGAGTTGATTAGGGGCTGGCCTTGAACTTGCCATCCTCCTGCCTCAGACTCCTGAGTTGCTGGGATTACAGATGTACACCACCATGCCTAGCAATACTGCTTAAAGGTTATTAAGAGAGATTCTCAGGCTATGTGAAGTCGTGAAAGTGCCTCTGTTGTAACCAGAATATTGAGCTAGTAAGAAGTTTGGACTAAGTAAGTTTTCTGGTCTTATTTGAAATATCTTTCAAGTATGTGTATTTGAGTATAATTTATTTCTCTGTTATCTAATTAATGCTGTATCCTCAGAGGGCTTTCTGTGGAGACTTCTTGGGTGGTTTCGAGCAAAAGAACCCAACAGTGATGAACCTCCATGGCCCTCATGTGCCCTCAGCAGTCATCAACTTCTGCTCAGTCTTGGATCTGTGTCTGCATCAATACCCCCAACACCCCAACCATGGAGTCCCTGGAATATGTTGAAGTGAATCAACGAGGGAATATTTTTTAAACAAAAGAGGGGATTACATCTTAACCTTGCTGAATCTTTTTTGACAGGCCCTTGGTCTTAGGCGAGATGACACGTTTTCTGTTACAATGCTTGGTCATTGCATCGAAATGTACATTGGTGATTCTGAAGCTTACATCGGTAAGATTGTAATTGCTCTTGTTGGCACTGTGTTCCATGTTTTAGATTGTTATGTATCTCTGCTTTGGTGTTTTGAATTCTCATCCAAGGTTTTAAGTATTTTTCTGCCCTTCTACCTACATTAACATCAGGAAGCTCCATTTAATTCCATATAGCTATGCAGTGGGAATTAGTTTTGAGTTGAGTACTTGCTACATTGAGAATGCTGTATACATGTGTGAAGCATTGTGTTACAGGAGAATTGATTGAACCACACAGTGGAGGAAAAAAATCTTTGAATGTTCTAATGAAGAAATGAAGGGCTTTGGCCTTTTCAGGGTATAATAAAATGTTAGTGTTTACATTTCAGTAACCTTAGGATGGTTTGCATTCACTACATGTGGCATGTAGTACTTTTTTTTTTTGGTAATCAGTAATGGGATGTCTGATGGAACTACTACACTGGGCACTCCTTTAGGTATAGATACTACAAGATAAGGTACAATTAGGTTAGTGAGAACTTGGTAGGCAGAGTATTAATAAGACGTAAGCCCTAAGGGGAAGAATACAATAAATTGAATGATAACATTAAGAACTTCTGTTAATTACAAGTACGATTAAGAGAGTAGAAGACATGCCACAGAAGTGAATTACAATATGTAACATGTCAAAGAATTTACTTCTAGAGTGCAAGAGATCTGCAAGCCGAGGAGCAAAGGTTAAACAAAAGTGGACAAGCTCTTAAAGAGGACCTTCACAAAAGCTGGTGCCAGGAAGTTATGGAGCATGCGCTGGTATCTACCAGCAGTATTCTCAGGGGAGGTGGAGTCGACACCCCAAGGAGCCATTGCACACTCCAGATGGCTGAAGTTACATAGCATTGCTCCCTGAAGAGCTGGAGTAGACACCCTGAGAGACGGCTGCATACCCTGCAGATGACTGAAGTTAACACATGCTTATATGGAGCAGCTGAAACTCTGTATATTATCAGTTACTGGTTGAGTTATAAATGGGTAAATTTCCTAGAAAACATCATGGCTATTAAAATTATCAGTTATCTCTCGCTACATTAACAAGGCACTCTAAAACTTAGTGGTTGGATAGTTTTTGTTTTTTGATGGAAGACCTCTTATTGGGCCTTCATCCTAGGCTTTTTGATAGTGTGGTGGGCTCTGGGATGTAAAGGACAAGAACTGAAGCTTCAAGACCTCTTGAAAATCTGTGAGTTGTGCAACATCACTTCTATCACCTGCTCATTAAAACAAGTCACATAATTAAGTTCAGAGGCACAATGGAAAGGGATGTCCAAAGGTGAGGATGTAGGGGTTATGATTCATCAAAAGGCATTAGGATATCAAGTAACCATATGTAATTGTACTGCTGGGTGAGCCCAACTGAAACAGTGCCAGAATTGATCGGAGATAATGTGCAAGATTGTTCATCCCATGCTCATGATTGTACCTAACTGTTCAGCCGTGGGAGAATGGAGAAACAAATTGTGGTGTGCTCAGACAGTAAAACACTGTACAGTTAAAAAGACAACTGAGTCTTGTAGCAACGTGAAGAATTTCACAGTCTGAAAAAGCATATGCACTGAATACTTGTAAGTAAGTCTAAGTGGTGGTGATGGAAAAATCAGCGTGGTGAACTGCAGTCTTGGGAAGCTGGGAGTGAAAGCACAGGTAGCTGAATGAGTAGGCAGTGTTCTGCACTTCTGCCTGGTGGTTATGTCAGATGCGTATGTAAGAATTCTTGCAGTTGTGCACCTGAGAGGAAGTACATGTCACTCTTCATCTTATAGCTCAGTTCTTCACAATGCTGGTCAGTTCTGCTGCTCAGCAGCCTCTGTGACTCTGTGAGCTAAGCAAGGACTGAAGGTGCCATGAGTGAGGGATGACTCCCTGCTCTCCAGGAAGTGGTCTCAGTGAGATTTCCAAGTTATCACTCACTACTAGTTTTATTTTTAGGTTTGCATGTAATTAACTGCCAAAATACTCAATCCTGAAAGCTATTAGTTTGAACTATTTAAAATTGTCAGCTATGTCAGAAGTTATTGAAACTCATGAATCTGCTCAGATCTGTCCAAACATGTATTATTGATGTTTTTTTTTTTTTAAGATTATTTATTTATTTTATGTGGTGCTAAGAATTGAACTCAGTGCCCCATGTGTGTTTGGCAAGCCCTATACCACTGAGCCACAACCTCAGCCCTGTTGTTGTGGTTTTGGTATGTGGAAATGCATTTCCCTTGAGGTTTCTGAGAGAGTGAGATTGATGACTACCCAAGAGGCACACAGCCAGTTTCTCTCTATAGCAGGGAAGCAGAGTGGTGCTTGTGGGCTTCTTTGGTATTTAAGGGGCTTTGTGAACGCTGACAGGGATCCATAATCACATGTGCTTTCAGAGATCCTCTCAGCGTTTCCCTTGAAAATGGTGGAAAATGAAAGAGAAGGAGAAGAGACTTTTTCCTTCTATTCTGATCTTGGAAGTCAGCTTGACTTATATGGTAGAGGCGGTGTGTATACTGATGGAAATGGCAAATCAGTGATGAAATTTCTTTATTCTAATTGTGGTGTTTCTTTTTAGGAGCAGACATTAAAGACAAATTAAAATGTTATGACTTTGATGTGCATACAATGAAGACACTAAAAAACATTATTTCACCTCCGTGGGATTTCAGGGAATTTGAAGTAGAAAAACAGACTGCAGAGGAATCGGGGCTTGCACCACTGGAAAACTCCAGGAAAACTCCAGATTCCAGACCCTCCTTGGAAGAAACCTTTGAAATTGAAATGAATGAGAGTGACATGATGTTAGAGACATCCATGTCAGACCACAGCACATGACTGCAAACAGTGGTCCCTGGTGTAGGTCAGTATTCCCTTGTGTCCTTGCCATGTCTTAAGAACTTTCCACTTGCTAACATGAACCCAAACTACATCTCTATATTTAGGATCAGAGGCCTGCCTTAAGAGACTGGATAGCACACCTTTGCAACAGATCTTTTTTGATTCTCTGAACCTATAAAATAGTTACATGTAGTGGAATAAAGAAGATAAACATCCATTATGTCTCTTATTGGATAAACTTCTGTTTTGGTCTAACTTTCTCTTTATGGAAAAGTTGGCATCATGGTAGAGAGCTTCTGTTGGTCCCTTCCCCTTGTCCCATGTCAACATCCTAATAACATTTGTTGTGGCTCAGATATCAGTGGTGTGGCCCTGTTAACAGCTCCCCAGATACATGCTGCTTTCACTTATTGTGTCCCCTTTGCACTCTGGTCTGGGGTTGACTCCGTTTGGAGGAGCGCTCCTCAGGTGGTTTTTGGGACCTCCCTTGATTTGAGATTGTTGGCTGTACTTCTTGTGATTGGATGAGGATTATGAATTGGGTAAAACTCAATACAGATGAAGTCTATTCCTCTTCACATTTGACACAAACCTTGGTCACAGTGGTGTCTGCCATGTTCTGACCTGTTAATTTCCTTTTTCCTTTATGTGCTTTGTGGGGCAGAAGGGCTGAGCTTCATTTCTTGTAGGGGCAATATCCATCCATACACATTTCTTCTTGAAGATCTGCCTCTTCTTTCCTATTTATTTACTAATTCAACCATTTATATTGACTCATGGGTACTTATTTCATATTTAGAATTATAAACCTACACAGTATCACTTATTTTGTGGCTTAAATTGTTTTAGCTTTAGCCATTGGGTGCTCTTTCAGCTTGATTCCTGTGACATGCTCCCATCCATTTGTTTTCTGGGTTTTTTTTTTTTTTCTAGTATTAGATATAACATAAACTATGTACTGTACTTAATAATAGTGTGTCAATATTGGTTTATAATTGTAACATTACACCAGTACAAGATGTTAACAATAGTGAACGCTGTATAGGCAGAGGGAGAGAGAAGCAGTATATGGTCAGTGCTTTTTGTTTAGTTTTTCTGTATACCTGAAACTGCTCTAATAAATAAAGTCTCCTATTGGAAACATACTGATCAATCTCTATATGTGTATTTTTTAAATTTCAAGTGTACAGCTTGGTGGCATTAATTAGTTTGCACTGTTATGCAGTCATCACCACTATTTCCAAAATGTTCTCATTATCCCAGGGAGAAACCCGACTCATTAGGCAATAACTCCCTACTCCTCCCTCAGCCCCTGGTAACATCTAATCTACTTGTCTCTATAAATTGGTCTATTCTAGATATTTAATGTAAGGGAAATTACAATAACATTCTTAAGATTTATTAAACACAAAGGTGTTGCATCTTTAAATTTCATGACACCATGTGGTGCTAGGGAAACCACATTATCCTAAAGGTGTAGAAACAAAAGTATCTGTGCCCTCAGGGAGCCACCAGAGTGACCAGGGTTCTTGAGTTCTGCTTTGTAGTGTGTAGATGATAAAGAACGTGAGTTTCCCCACCTTTTTTCACACACTTGTTAGAATGACAGCTTTTTTTTTTTTAATAACTTTTTATTCTATTTATTTTTATGTGGTGCTGAGGATCGAATCCAGTGCCTCATGTGTGCTAGGCAAGTGCTCCACCACTGAACCACAAACTCAGCCCAGATGATATAGCTTTTTTTAACTTTAACACTTTAGTAAATGTTAAAGGCTGTTTTGGCCTGTTTTTATCTTTTAGAATGTTTTGCACTTTTCTCACATAATATTAAGACTGAAGATGGAATTCATGTGAAATAAGCAAGTGATAATTGGTCATAAGTCATTTTTAATACATCACAGCTAAATTACTATAGTATAGGTGCACCTGAAATCAGCCATAGCAGAATTGATTGAAATGCCCCATTAAATTAGGTGTTTTAGTCAGCTTTTTTTGCTCCTGTGACCAAAAGACCTGACAAACAATTTTAGAGGAAAAGTTTATTTGGGGCTCACAGTTTCAGAGGTCTCAGTCCATATACATGGCTGACCTCCATTCCTTGGGGCTGAAGGTGAGGCTGAATATCATGGTGGAAGAGTGTGATGGAGGGAGGTGGCTCAGGACATCACACCAGGAAACAGCACTCTTCCCAACATGGCAAAATATAAACCCCAAAGGCACACACCCAGTGACCCACCTCCTCCAGCCACACCCTACTTGCCTATAGTACAACCCAGCTAATTCCTGTAGGGGCTAATGCACTGATTAGGTCCCAGCTGTCATAACCCAACCATTTCACCTCTGCCTTCTTGCAGTGTCCCACACATGAGCTTTTGGGGGACACTGGGCATCTAAACCATGACACTGGGGTCAAGAGAAAAGTTTTTGTACAGTTTTATACATTTGGCTAGTGATTTGTTTTTTGGAAAGATGTTAGAATTTTTTAAATACATATTAAAAGTTATACAAGACAATTTTAAAATTTTTTTCATAACTGAAATTAGCCAAGGAGTCTTGCTGTGACTCCCAGGTGGGAGTTTCATTAACCACATAGTCTGCCCATTTACTCAGTCTCTTCTCTCAAACTCTTCCAGTCCTCTCTTCAGTGGACACATTGCCTACTTTTTCATAGAAAAACGCAATTATGACATTTATTCACAGTATCATTAATAAATAAGGTGTTATAAGAGATGAACTTTACTAGCAAGTGAAGTGCTCCCTTAAATACCCAACCTTTTTTTCTTAAGCTATTTAAAATGTATATTTTTTCTACCTTCGTAAGCAGAACAATAGTATCTCCTTATCCAACACCCTTGAGTCTCGTAGCGTCTCAAAGCTCCGTTATTTCATTCTTCAGTTTCTTCTTTTATTTATGCTTGAAATACTTGGGAGAAAGATGTGATAGCCAAAGGGAAACGTGAACCCACAGGAAGGTGAGGCACGAGAACCGGTAATGAGCTGCAAACCGGGCTTTCAGGTGTCGGTAACCGCGGCTGCCAGGGAAGCCCGCCGCAGGGAAGCGGTACGCAGGGGCGCAGTTCTGCAGCCGCTCATTTTCTTAGGATGAAATTCGGCCTCAGCGCCTGCCCGCAGGACCGGGGCACCAGGTAGCGCGCCCGGGAACCAGACCTCTGGAAGCGGAGGAGGACGCCGAGAGCCAGAGGGGTCTGGCAGCATGCCCGGGGGCGGGGCAGTGGCGGCCGACGTCTCGCGAGGTTTCATCCTCGCGCAGGCGGCAGCGGCTGGCGGCGAGTACGGGATGCGCTCCGAGAAGGAGCGGGCCGGAGGCCCGGGCGCGACCGTTGGTACCCGGGGCCCTGGCGGGAGGGAGAAGCTGTCTGCCGCGGAAGTCCAGTTCCGCCGTGAGTCACCACGACGAGAACCCGAGACGCCAGCCTCCTCCTCTGGCTGCGGGGGCGGGGCCGGTAAGCCTCGCGAGGAGAAGAGGACGGCCCTGAGCAAGGTGAGCTGGGCCTGGGGCGGCGGGCCGCGAAGCCTCGCGAGAAGAGGGCGGCCCTGAGCAAGGTGAGCTGGGCCTGGGGCGGCGGGCCGCGAAGCCTCGCGAGAAGAGGACGGCCCTGGGCAAGCGTGGGCGGGACCGGGACCGCCCTGAGTAAGGAGGGGCGGGGCCCCGACGGGCCGCCGGACTTCTGTAGGAGGAAGGGGCAGCCCTGCGCGAGGCGGGGCCGGGGACTGGATGGCGGGGAGAACTTCACTAGGAGAACGGGACGGCCCTAAGCCATTGCGGGCGGGACCAGGGGCCGGCGGGGCGGGGTGCAGAACTTCCTAGGAGAAAAGGCGGTCCCGGGGCGGGGCTGACGGAGTGGGGAAGCTCGAGGCCAAAGGGCGGCCCGGAGCTGGTGTGGAGCGGACCTGGAAGGGCGAGGTGTGCCTGCCCTGGGGAGGCTGGCTCTGTGCAGGTGAAGGCCTGGTCCGCGGGGGACTGCGCCTTGACGCTGGTCCTTCTGGTGTGAGGGGTGGCAGTGCCCAGGTGGGGAGCAGGCCTCCCAGGCCCGCGGCACCCTTGGTTGCAGGGTGAGATGTGCTGGGCGGGGGTGACCTTTGGCTGGAGGGTGGGATGCACACTGAGGCTGGCCGGTCTTCCGGCTGGCGGTCAATTGGGGGACGCCCCCGGAGTGACAAGCCGGCGTTGTCCCTCAGGTGGTCCTCAGACGGCTGCCACCAGGCCTCACAAAGGAGCAGCTGGAGGAACAGCTGCACCCACTGCCTGCGCACGACTACTTTGAGGTGGTGGCCGCAGACCTCAGGTAGGTTTTGGCGCCAGGTTCGTGGTGTGGGCGAGAAGCTCAGGGTAGCAGCAACCCACTCCTTTTCCATCTCCCCACAGGACCCAGAAGTTCTCACAGACTGCCTTCTGCAGGACATTCCTGAGTTGGCAGGGCATTAATGGAACTTAGCAAGAGCCCTCTGTGATGTCCTCACAGTCCAAAAGTTATTTGGTGACACCAGACCTTACTCCATGTAGCTTTAAAGCATGTGAAGAGAGAACAATTGGTCAGTCCTGCATGTATACCCTGGTGTTGCTAGTGAAGACCAGTCCCCAGGTGGCCTCGGGCTTCTCCTAGCTGCCACACCTGCCAGCTGGGTCCTTCTCAGTGCCTGGACATACCTGCCTCTGTCTAAGTCCCTATTTAACAGAGGTGGCTATGAGATAGGGGAGGAAGGCTGAGTTTGCTGTAGACCCCATACTGTGTGCCGCTGTAAGTACTAAAGTGCCTGGAAGTGCCTCTTCTTCGGTATAGATGGTACAGTCAGCATTCTCTTCTCAGAGGGCACAGTGGCCTGCCTGTCCTGATGCCACAGGTGACCTTTGTTTCCTGGCTCTGCACAGTGGCAAAACTAGCCCAAAACATTCTCCCCAGTAAAAAGCCCGCAGGTTGTGACTTATTTGTGTTTTCAGTTTCTTGCAGAAAAATATCCAGATTGTTATAATTAACTGAGAGATGAACCTTTGACAGAAAGGCTTTATCTGAAGTAGTTTGCCATTTCCAGAAAAGAAGAAAAAGGGCAAAGTTCCAGGAGTATTTCATCTTTACTAACTGCTTCTGCTGTCCTGTATTTCAGTCTGCACCCTCATCTGTACTCCAGAGCATACATTAATTTTAGGGACCCTGATGACATCCTTCTGTTCAGAGACCGTTTTGATGGATATGTCTTCATTGGCAATAAAGGTTGGGTTCCTGGCTTTTAAACTCTTCTAATGAAGATGGGATGTTTGTGAGTTTTGATTAAGAAATTCTCAGTCATATAAAGTAATACCATAAAATTTGACTGCTACTGTATCATGTGCTGATACATTAAAAACATTATAATGAGGGCTGGAGTTTTGGCTCAGTGGTAGAATGCTTGCCTGGCATGGGTGAGGCCCTGGGTTTGATCCTCAGAACCACATGTAAATAAATAAATTAAATAAAAGATCCATTGACAACTAAAAAATATTTTTAAAAAAAACATTAAAATGATAAACCAAGGAATTCTAGAAATTGTGTGATGATGACAAGGTTATCATTAGAAAATGGAGTTTTTTGAGTCAATTCTCTGGATAAATGAACTTTATGTCAGAACTAAATTATTTTTCCTGTAATTGAAAGAAAATCTCTAAATGTATCTATATCTTGTCTTCCTAAATGAAGTATTCTGCAGTGTATTTTTTTTTATTGGTTGTTCACAACATTACAAAGCTCTTGACATATCATATTTCCTACATTGAAGTGGGTTATGAACTCCCAATTTTACCCCAAATGCAGATTGCAGAATCATGTCGGTTACACGTCCACAATTTTACATAACAATTACTAATTGGGCATTATGTAAAATTGCAGTGTATTCTTGATTAACAGTTCTTGATAATGTTGTGGGGAAGGGGTTGAAACTGTGACTGATTGTGCTGGGTGGTATTGCCTGGGGGCTGCCTACCCTTTCTGGGTCTGCTTTTGGTGTTTTTCTTTCTCCTCTCCTGTCACATGGTCCTGTGCTGTTGAGTCTATAAATCATGATGGCAAACTGTTTTCAGCCCCCGACTGCCTGCCTCTTGCCATTCACCTCCCCTCCTCCACTGAGGGTGTCAGGCTAGAGGAGGTCATTAGAGTGGCAGAGCTAGGGGCCAAGACATAGTCAAGTAAAGGGAAGTTTTAGTACTTGAACTATTGGGACATTTGTGTTAATTGCGCTGTTCTTTGTCTTTTTTTTTTTTTTAACTTTTTAAAAATATTGGTAAAATATAGATAACAAAATTATTGATTTTTCCTTTTTTAAATATACAGTTCAGTAGTGTTAGGTATATTCACCTTATTCAACTGATTGCCAGGATTCCCTGCAGCTCACAAAACTGAAACTATAACAGTTAAATACTAACTCCACATCCCTCATCCCCAGCTCCTGGCAACCCCAGGTCTATTTCTGTTTCTGGGGTATGAATTTGACTACTCTGCATACCTCTTATTAGTGAATCACAGCATTTGTGTTTCTGTGACTGGCTTATTTTTGTGACTTAGAATAATGTCTTCAAGGCCCATCCATGTTGTAGCGTGCTACAGAATTCCCTTCCTTTGTAGGACTGAATAATATTCCAGGTTTTAGCTGTGTGAACCTGAGTGCACAGATAGGTCTTTGAAATTCTTCTCTGAGTTCATTTGTACAAATACCCAGAGGTGGGATTGGTGGGTATACGGTCACTCTATTTTTAGTATTTTGAGGAGCTGCCAAGCTGTTCCCCAGTGACTACGCTCTTCTGCACTACCACCAGCAGTGCACAAGGGCTTCTGTTGTTGTTCTTCCTCACCAGCATGTATTTTCTGTTTGGCTCTCATATCGCATTGTGATTTAGATTTGTCTGTTGAGGCAGTCTCATACTATGCATGCTAGCCTCTTGTAGATAATCTTTGGGGGAATACTCAATTCAAGTCCTTTGTACTTTTCTTTCTCTCTCTCTCTCTTTTTTTTTTTTTTTATGGTGCTGGGAGTGAACTTGGCTTCATGCATGCCATGTAAGCACTCTACCACTGAGATACATGCTGAGCCTGCTTTGTCTGTATCTCAGTCAGTACCTCTCTGTGGCTGAATACAAGTCTGTGTGCATGCTGGATGTTAGCCTCTTCAGATATAAGATTCCCAAACATTTTCTCCCATTCCATACATTGTTTTTATTCTGTTGATTGTATTCTTTAATGCTTGGAAGTTTAAAACTTGGTGCCAATTGATCTATTTTTCTATGGCTGCTCTTGCTTTTAGAGTTGTATCTGAGAACTTATTGCCAAATCCAGCAGTTTAGGGCTTTTCTGCTACGTTTTTTCCAAAGAGTTTTAAGCATTTCATTTAGGTTTGTTCCATCTTAATTTTTGTGAATAATGTTGGGTAAGAGTCCAATTTAATTCCTTTGCACCGGATTCAGTTTTCCCAGCACCATTGTTGGAGAGTCCATCCTTCCCCCATTTAGTCATGACAGTCTTTTCAAAAGTCACTTAAACATAAATCCAGGGGACTTTCTGGGCCCTGTGTTGTAGTTCCCTGGTGGGTATGTCTGTCTTTAGGCCAGTACTACGCTGTTTTGATTACTGTACTTTGGTAGTAAGTGTGGAAATCAGGGAGCATTCTGCTGTCTTTAGCATGTAACTGCCATGTCCCGGGAATCGGTGCAGGAGGGAGTTGACATCGCCCCTGCTGAAGTGCCATTTTCATTCTCATTCTTGACTTTATTCTGTGTAGTTGAGGTTGGCACACACAAAAAAAATGTTTTCCAGATAAATAGGAATCAAAAATCAATCACCTGACCATTATTGACATTACTGAAAATAATTATTCATTAGATTTGGCTCCAAGGTGCTAGTGCTTCATGTGTTGATCAAACATGTGACAGATATTTTTCAGTGAGCATCTGTTTTCTTTCTCCTGCTCCAAACAGTAACAAATCAGTTTCTACTGCTTCCATTCTCTACATTTTTATTGGAAACAAATTTTATTTGGAACATGATACATACCCTTGAAGCACCCTTTCCCTTTAGTTCTGTGTCTGTTATAAGCCAAGTAATTTCCTTGAATTGTATAACAGATTGGTAACTGAATTAACCTTTGAAAACAACAAAAAAAATTATGTAGCTAAGTTGGCTAAAGATATTTCAGTGACAAGAGTGTTTGGAAGGGGTGGGGAGGTCAGTCTGGTGAAATCCACCCTTTCAAGTTAGCAGTCTGAAGATCTGAATGTGTTCAGCCATGAAGCCCCACAATGGGGCATGTCATTAGTGAAGATTGTCCTCCTACCACCAGCTTGTCCTTTGTTCAAGTCTGGAGTTTGCTTGATCTTAGGTGAGTGAGCAAGGCAGAGTTCAGAGTTTGGACTGTGTCTTGGTCACAGGCCTGGAGTACCCTGCAGTGGTGGAGTTTGCCCCATTCCAGAAGATAGCCAAAAAGAAGCTGAAGAAAAAAGACACTAAGACCGGGAGCATCGAAGATGGTAAGACTGTTGAAATGCTGGATCAGGAGCTGCGAGGTTAGACACCTGGCCCAGTGTCATCCTCTCCTGTGTTTGAGGAGGAATATGTTTATTTTTTTTCTTTTTTCAACTTACAGATCCAGAATACAAGCAGTTTTTAGAAACATACAGTGTGGAGGAAGAGAAAACCAGTGCCAATCCTGAAATCCTTCTGGGAGAGGTAGAGGCAAAGACAAGAGAACTCGTTGGTCTGTTTTTCTCATTTCTCTTTTCTTTATGGAGATACTCATATATAGAATATTTATTCCTTTTTTTCAAGATTACGGTAAAGATTTAGTTTGTTGTAGACTTGGCAGAATTGCAGTGTTTTTCAGTTTTTTTCTTAAATTTATTTTTTGGTTTGACACAATACCTTTATTTTATTTATTTTTATGTGGTGCTGAGGATCGAACCCAGGGCCTTGCACGTGCTAGGCAAGTGCTCTACCCCTGAGCCACAGCCCCAGCCCTAATGTGTTTTTCTGTTTTGACAGAAGGGTGGTTGACAGAGGGCATGGATGTTTCTGAGCTTTACTGATGGAGAGCACCTGAGTTTCTAGACAGTCACTCTAAGCCACAGCCTCTGAAGGATCAGTGCTGAAGACATGGGAGTGCTCTGGCCGTCTGGAGCCAGTAGAGATGAGGTGCTGCAGTCAGAAGAGTACCAAGCACTGGGGGAAGCCAGCCAAGCCCGTGAACACTCAGCCAGAGCACAGGGTCTAGTTAGGATCCAACTTAACCTTGTACCCCAGAAGCACACCTGTCACATCCCTAGACACTTCCCTGTGAATGCGAAGTCTCTTCTCTGTCACCAGGCAGATGCTGTAGTTGAGTGCCACATGCACCTGGCAGTGTCCTCCTTCCTCGCTGGTCTGCTTAGTGCTGGGCCACTCTACCAGGCCCTATTGCATCTCCACGAGACTGTTCCTGCTCACTTAAGACTTGTGTGATGTGACAGTCACTGTTAAATTTTATCTGTTGGTCTCATTCCATGTAAACTTCCTCTCCTTTCATTTTTCCACTTCCCCAAGGGACCATATTTTCAACTTTGTTTTCCCAGAGCATAGTAGTTTAGGAGTTGAGTACAGTTGAATGAAGAAACAAGCTGGAGGCTGGGACTTTGCGGGAGCAGAATGCATTATCTGCTGTGTGTTGAGAGGCATAGGAAGCCTGGTGTCTTCTGGGGTACTAGTTAGGGGCCTAGAGTGCTTCTAGGGAGCCACAGGAGCTGATTTGTTTGCTCCTGTCATTGCTGCATCCAGGGTGGATTGTGAATATCAAGGGACAGGCTTGGGCACTGGCTGAGAGGCTTGCGTACCCAGGAGGCTACTGGTACTAGACTGGGAGATGCAGCATATATTTTGGAGGTAAAATAGATAGGGAGGATAGGTGGATTGGTTGTAGAATATAAGTGACAAGGGCTGGGGATATAGCTCAGTTGATAGAATGCTTGCCTTGCATCCACAAGGCCCTGGGTTCAATCCCCAGTACCACCCCCCCCCCCAAAAAAAGAGCTAATAAGTGACAAAAATAATTAAAGGCTCCAAATTAAAATCATGAAGTGACCCCTATTATGAAGGGCAGACTCTGTCTGGATTCTCCTTGTTATGAAGGGCGGATTAGCATTTGTGGTATGCATTCTACAGTTTCTTCAGATTCATATAATGATGGCGCTGTTTTTGAACAGCAGTACTTATAGTATCATTTTCTGAGCTGCAGTCTATATTCTGATTTTACAGAGAATGAATGTACAGGTTGAGTATCCTATATCTGAGATGTTTTGGACCAGAATTATTTTGGATTTAGGATTATTCTGGGGGCTTGGAATATATGCATACATTTAATAAGCCACCTTGGGGCTGGCCCAGGTCCAAACATTCAGCTCCCATGTTTCAGCACACCTTGCACTTCACCTGCACTATTTTTCAGCACTTGCATTTTGAATGACTCATCACATGAGATTCGATGTGGGATTTTCCATTCAAGGTGTCAAATCAGTGTTCAAAAGTTTCAAATTTTGGAACATTTCAGATTTTGATTAGGGATGCTCAACCTGGATTATAAAAATTTGCAAGAACCTACAGGTTTATAACTATTGTATAGGAAATGGAGAAGTATTAAAGTGAATATATGAATTTATAATTTAATGATTTCTTTAAACATACAAAGACATATTTGTAACATTTGGCAAGTTAAACATATTGTTCTCATTTTACTTTTATACTGTCTTTGTGAATAGTATCTTATTTTATTTTTGGTGGTGCTGGGGATTGAACTCAAGGCTTTGTGCATGCTAGGCAAGCACTCTACCAAGTGAGCTATCTCCCCAGCCCCCATGAGTAGTATTTTATGACTCCTTTAAGAATCAAGAGCTGCATGTCTGCTGGGCATTTCCAGATTGCTTGGTTTATAGTAATGGAATAAGAACTCCCCTGGATACAGTGCACGCTCATGTAGATTTTTAAAATGACATATGTCCCCAAATTAAAAAGTTAAATTGGAAATTAGTATTTAAATAAGAAAATTTTATTTAGAAGTTACATGTGTGCATTATAGTTTTTTGTGTTTTAGCTAGAAGAACCACGCCTCTTTTGGAATATATTAAAAATAGAAAATTAGAAAAGCAGGTAGGTCTGGCATTTACCTGGTGAATATCCTTTTTGCATCTGCTGTTTCCATTCAGAAAACTTACACAGTACTTGTCCATACTTTCAGAGAATTCGAGAAGAGAAGCGAGAAGAACGGAGGCGGAGAGAGCTAGAAAAGAAACGTTTGCGGGAAGAAGAAAAAAGAAAGAGAAAAGAAGAAGAAAAATGCAAAAGAAAGGAGGCAGATAAACAAAAGAAGACTGCTGAGAAAGAAGTGAAGATCCAGGTAGTTGTGAGGAACCATTCCATTTTTTTTTTCCAAAAACAGTTTCGCTATGTGAATTATGCTTTTGAGGTCTTTTAGGTCCTTAGAATTTTAAGCAGATTTTCAGTTGACCTAGTCTTTATTGTTAGAGCTCCCTTTCCATTCTATAGCTGGGGTTTTTAAGGCTGTGCCCAGCCCCAGGGGCTCCTGGACTGTCTATGGGGACCACAGGACCTGGAGAGCAGAGGAGCCCACATATGGGGTATCTACTCACATCTTTCTTTAAAGAAAAGTTTTCCTGGCTGAAAAGTACCCATTTAGAACCACTGTCTTTCCATGTGCTCAAACTTGGGCTCATCATTCTCTTGTGGTGACAGCTCTTTCTCACCTAGTATCTCTTATGAGGGATGTATTTGTTCAAATGCTTCAAGGGGATTTTTCTTTGTAATATGTGTTGGTCAGAATTGGGATCAGCTTTGTCTGCTTGGGACCTTATTAAACCCAGATTTCAGTCCAATGTGATTGTATCTAACTTCACAGAGGTACCTTAAATCCTCTGTGAAGTTAGGTACCTTATAGAGGCTCGATAGAATTGTACAACATAAAGAAAAAGAAAAAACATCAGGACTCAGGGAGAGTGGGAAAGAGACAGCTATAGCACAGATTACTTTCTGATACTAGTCAGAAATAGAAAATTTGGTCAGAATCATGCTTCTCAGAAAACACCAGCTCTTCCAGGAAGTGGAGTTTTCTCTGGGTCTTTTTTCTAAGAGAATCTCTCCTGGGGATTCGCTAGCCACAGAGAGGACAGTTTCTCAGCAGCATCCTACAGAAGCACGCACATATGTCTACCTGTCAGGACTGCTATTCCCAGAGTCTCACAGCTTGACCTGGCCAGGGCATCCTGGCAGTGCTGTGCATCTCTGGGCACTGCTGCTGGTGCTATACCTGAGCTGATAGAGTGTCCCCCTTGGTATTTGCTTTTACCATCTTGAGGATGAGAAGGGGAAATGGACGTGGGAGACTGGACATGGATTCTTAAAACTGCACATGGAAGTCATGCATGTGATCTTCCCCATGTAAGTGGCCAGGACAACTCACATGGCCCCTTAGTTCAGAGGGAAAGCTTGAGACTACTGAAGACTGACATAGCTGCTGAGGACTGTGTCTCCAACTGTCTCTAAAAGCTTAAGGACATTTGTGCAAAGTAGACTTCATGATGGGACAAGAGCCAGGCCACTCAAGCCCACTTGCTTCAAAAGTGGAAGCAGGTTCTCCAGGTAGGCAGGTGACCATTTGTGCCAAACAGCCACCCATAGAGTTCAAGTTGACTGGGGTAAGAAGTGGATGCAGATCTGTGTTGGTTTAAAATATATAGTGCTATTGAAAACAGAGAGCCTAGCTGTGACTACATAGACAGACACCTGATGGGTGGATCAGGGGTTTTCCTCAGGAAGCTGCTTGGAGCGAGCGCGGAGAGTTCTCTGTGTACGTGTGGGTCAGGGCTCATGCTCCATGGTACAGTGAAGTCTGGCCGAGAAGGGAGGTGCCCATCTGCTGTGACCAATGCCGCCAAACTAGCAGGTTTCAGCGAGGGGCATGGGATATTTGAAGGAAATAAAGAGTCAACACATGCAAATCGCTGCTCTCTGGTGGCAAAGCAGGTCTAAAAAATTACACCAGCAATCTTTATTATTATGTGTCTCTAAATCAGGTTAAATACTAGGCAAACATTATTCTTTGTATTCATGAAAGTTACAGAGTTAGCAAGAGTATGCAGCTATTTCCTCAGTCACATTCTACAGTTGCAGTGGGCAGTGTCAGGAGCCTTGTGCATCTCTCAAGAAAGTCCAGTGTCTAAAGTTACTAACTCACTTGCCGATTAAGGAGCAGCGGAACTGGTGAAATGTTGTTATCTTAGCAGGGAAGTTCCTTGGTTCCCAGGAGCTGCCTTGCCTGTCAATAAGGTTGAAGCTGATAAGACTCCAGCATGGAAGATATCTCCATAGCAACTAGGCATCCATGCCTTTGCACAGAAACTTTCCCAGTCCCCAAGTATGCCACAGTCATGAAGTCATCAGGGACCTTAATCTCAGATACTGGTCTCCCAGTCACTGTCACCGCTGTCTACACCTGTCATTCCAGAACTCAGTTCTGTCTTATTGTCGTGTCCAGGAACACGGAGGGGACACCCTGTGAACCTTAGCAGCTAACCCAGTGCCTGATGTTTTATAGTCCGTAGATTACCACTAGTTTTTCAAAAAGAACCATGGAAACTTGTAGTCTATAATTTCAACTATAATTTTTAAGTAGGACTTTTGAAGTATTTGGAGTATAGTGTTTTATTTCCGTATTTTTGAGTATGCAATTAAAATTTAAAATAAGCTAAATAAATAAATAAAATTTAAGTCAACAAAAGTAAGTCCAGCATCCTTCATAGGAGGAAGAAATTAGAACATGACAACAGCTAGACTAGAGGAAGAGCTAGGCAGGTCAATCCTGAGAACAGCTATGGCTCCCAGCCTGAGGGTGGAGGGAGACTCATGAGTGAGGTCATCCACCTGTTTAGCTCTTAACAGGCAGGTGTGTGTGATTTGGGATCTCTGACTTGTGAACCATCTGGAGAGTTCCAATTTCTTAAGAACCTCAAAAATAAAACCTGCAGCAATGTCAAAAGAAGTCATACACACAGCCTAAGGGTGATGTTCACAGAGAAAGGAGCACAGGGGCCAAAGCCCACAGGGAGCTTGATGGGGAGGTTGGGTCCCAGAGATGCAGATAGAATCCCTGAATCAGTGGTGGCTCTAGACCAGTTATCTGGAGAAGTTCTGACTGGTGTGTGTGAGTGATTGGGGTGTGCATATGTAGTGCAAGCACAGAGCAGGACCTGATTACATGTATGAGCATCAGCACACTTGTACCAGACAGGAACATGCCTGACCTCAGCAGCCCTTGGTCTCTGGAAGCCTCGCGGTGTTGCGCTTCCGGAGCCCATAGTGCTGTCCCCACTATCTTCCTCCTGGCTCACCCTAGCCCTGCTTGCTTTGTCCTTCTTAAACATGTGGACTGCTCTCCCCAGCCCTGCCCTGGCTGCTGCTCTCCTGGCCTCAGTTTCTGTCTCACCTCTGCAGAGTCTCCCTTCTTCTGTCCCTCTCCCTGGGTCTCTGTGCTTCTCAACTCTGGTTTAGTATGTATGTGGAGCTTTCCACCTCTACCTGAACTGAGCTTGTTCCTCTCCACCCCTAGGAGGACTACTGTCTTGGCTAGAATGCCAGCCATGGTGTGGAGGGACATCTGTCTCACAGCCACATTCCCAGTGATCAACAGAGGGTCCTCATGCCCAGTCTCAACTGGGACACTTGGTCTCTGCAGAGGGATGTGTCTTGTATGCCAGCAAGAGAGCCTCAGCCTGGGGACTGGTTGCCAGGAAGACCAGGGTGGGCCTGGAGAGTGGGGCCTTGAGCCCACCTGCAGTCTCCCAGGAGGGCTGGTGACTATTAGTCACTAGCAGCTGGGGACTTAATCCTGCCTTTGTGATGAACCTCAGAATAACACCTAAGATTCCTCCAGGTTGGTGAACACGGAGATTCTGGATGGGTTTGAGTTGGAGTCAGGGCACATGGCCCCCAGCAGCCACACCAGGGAGGGGCTCCCAGTTGCACCTGTACAGTACACAGTGGTGGGAAGTGGAGTACCTCTGAGTTCTGTAAGTCCTTACTGCTTATCCAGTCTTTGCCAGGATGGGTAAGAGGGTCAGAGGCACCAGTGACAACCTGAGTTCTGCACCTGGAGTGGGAACCTGCCTGGGGACAGACACCAGGTAGATGTTCTCGTAAGTGTGAGTAACTGCGGTTTTAGGCACATGAAATTATTTGTTGAGTGAAGGGGCATGGAGACTATTGTACTTCTATAATGCTCATATTTATCTCAGACACACTGCTGATGTAATTTAAAGAAAGGTGGACAGTTCCCTAAAAAGGAATGTCGAAGGTCATGACTCCACACAGCTGCAGGAAGAGGGCATTGCTGGTTGGCATCCACAGGGTGAGAGACAGCTGGTGCTTGTCTCGGGGATTCCTTCAGTGGAGCATGCCATGTCAGGGGCTCTCCTGCACTGCAGGTTTAAACACGCTCCCTTCATGGTGAGGACAGAGGTCTCCAGAGCGCACCTCCTAGTGGTGCACGGAGTCTCTGTGGTGCTGGGCTCTGGGGAGGCCCGTGTGCAGATGTCCAATCCCTGCTTCAAGGAATAGAAAAGGCAGTGTTTGAAAACTATAGACTGGAAGCTGGGGATGTAGCTCAGTTGGTAGAGTGCTAGCCTCACATGCACAAGGCCCTGGGTTCAATCACCAGCACCACGAAAAAGAACTGACAACCATAGATGTTCTAAAGAACAGACCTGTGGGTGACAAGAAGGGGAATGCTTAGAGTTCCACCACCAAGAATGGTGATCAGTGAGTGTCAGAGCCTGCGGGCATTGGCGCTTCATACCACCTGAGGGCCGGAAGTGGTCTGGAGACTGAGGGCATATGTGCTCATGGGCCAGGCTGCAGTGGTCTGACCCTTCTTGGTGTCCCCCATTGTTGAACGAGCGTGGCTGTGTTGTGTGTACATAAAACCAGATCATGGTGGCTGTTCTGTTCTGTAATGTTCTTTTATTGCTAACATGAGCATCTTTTCATTTCAAAACATCATTTTTCATAACTGTAGAATACTTCATTGACAAATCCACTGTGTGTTGAACCAAAAACCTGCTTTTTGTACCTCTGGTTTAATTCTTTAGCTATTGAAGCATTTGGGCTTAATATTGATATGCATTTTTAATTATTTAAGTTTCTTTTATAATATGCTCTGGAATGCTGATTTGTTAACGTTACAATTTCTCAGCTTCTTAAGAAACCAGAAAAAGGAGAGGAATCAACCACTGAGAAACCAAAAGAAAGAGGAGAAGAAGCTGGTGTTGGAGATGGCAGGCGGGAAGCCCACGCCCCCTGCACAGTGATGAAAACCAGGCTCCTGGAGAGCCTGCCGGAGGCGCTCAGGGAGAAGTGAGTGAACTTTCCTACCACCCGTGGCATGGATCCACAGTGTCAGCATGTGTCATGTGTTCTGGGAGTCTGGAGCGTGCTGCTCTCATGCCTTTGCCTCAGTCTTGCCAGGAGCATGGTGGACACGGGGCCTTCTGTCAGGTTGCACCCAGTCAGCAGGGCGCCCTCTTCAGCCTGCACTCAGGCCTGCAGGCACTGCCTCCATGGGCTGTCCTCCTGTCAGGTTTGCCTGTTTGTTCTTCCAGCACCCAGTCTAGCCCAGTGTTTCCTGCTGGCCAGGTCTTTGTGGTAGAGAAGTAGATCTTTGGTGCTTGGTCCTCCTGCTCCTGCTTCCCCTTGCCCTTGCCTCCTTCCTTACCCCTCTTCATGGTTCTATGGAGGGGGCTGAGATGTAGAGGCAGCGTCTGTGTTGTTGGCCCACAGGTCACAGGATGACAGTGATGGAGAGCAAAGGGACCTGGAGAGAAGACCTCGGGGGAGAGAAGCTGAAATGCTGAGGTGCCACCTGGACAGCAGCAGAAAACATGGTGCTCACTCTGAGTTTGACAGGTTTGCCAGGAGGAACGAAGATGAGCTGAGATGGGCCAGAGGGTCCACCCAAGATAGAGGGAAGAAGGGGCGCCAGGACGGGGGCATCCCCATGGAGACGGCAGAGCGGCTGGCCAGGGAGAAGGAGGACAATGGCCTGGCCCCCAGGAAGGAGCGTCTGGGAAGCAAGGTGCTCTGAGCCCCTGGGCTGGTCCTCCCGCAAAGCTCTGCTCCAGGGCATCCCTGTACTTTGGCAGTCTCATGACTGCGTTTTCCAAATTATCTTATTAAATCAAACAAGAGAATCTGCCTAGCGTGTAGCGTTCCTGCCTAGTGTGTAGCGTTCCAGGACGGGTCTCCCACCGCGTGAGGCCCCCGCCCGTAGATTGACTTGTCATGATCTTCTGGAGCTCTCGCTCTCTTGGGGCACATGAAACCTGCAGTGAGCACAGGGCAGAGCCCACCGTCTCCTCAGAACCAAGTTGCTTTTCACCAAGAAAACTGTCTTGTTTAGTCCAGCTAGACATTTAACCCACTGACTTCAGAGTGAGACCCTAGCATTTACCCTTCAGACAACAGGAAAGCACCAGTGGCATGCACACGGCCTCCAAGCACCCAGTGGACATGGTGTTGGGTCCCGCTCAGCCCAGTGACAGCTTCTCTTTCACTTTTTTTTTTTTTTTTTTGGTGCTGGGGATTGAACCCAGGGTGTCTTACCACTTAGCTACATTCTTAGCCCTTTCTGTTTTTTATTTTGCAATAGGGTGCAAGTTGCTGAGCCTGGGTCTCCAGCTCATGATTCTCCTACTTAAGCCTTCTGAGTTGCTGGGATTATAGACCGCTGTGCCCAGCTGAATTTCACTTTTGTTTGGTCGCATTTTCCCAGAGAAGCATTGGTACTGTATTGGTAACAGAACTGGGTTCCGCGTCCATGCTTGCCCAGCCTGCTGAGCAACTTGACTGTCCTCTGTCTCTGGTTTGTAATTTTAAGAATATGAATGGGAATTTGATGTGTGACCTTGGAGACAGGCTGTCTCCATTCCATTCATTTGCAATCCACTGGAGCTGAATGTTGGTGATGTTCATTTGTCATGTTTCAGAGGAGAGCTTCATGCATGACAGTCTTATAGTACTTTGTCTTATAGTACTTGACATTTCTGTAAACCCCTTAATCTCAGGGGACAGCCATGGGCCTTTTTCGAGAGAGCACCTTCACCTGCTTCCCTCCTAGCTGCCTGTGTAGGCAGTGGTGGTAGTCTGTTAGTCTTCAGTGGCCCACAAGGCCTGCCCCAACATGGTGTGTTGAGGCACTTTGGGATGACAGTTGCTACTTAGGAGGCCAGGATGCAGACACCACCCTGGGGAGGATGAGGCCCTGGAATGTAGACCAGGTGCCTGCTGAGCCTCTTTCTGCTCTTCTCACTGGTCTAAAAAGAAGTAGAACACTTGGAGTAACTTCCGGGGGCCCCACACCCAGCCCAGCACTAGGTCATGGTGAGCAGTGTGTCTTAACAGAGGAGAGCTTGTTTGCAGGTCATTCAGGTCACGTGTGGGGCCCCTGGTGGCCAGGAGGGTGCTGGGCAGGGAGCCTGCTCCTGGGGCTCTGGGCTGTGAGGGAAAGAGGATTTGTCTCCTCCCTGTTGCTCCAATGTGGTGGAAAGCTGGCTGGCCTGTTCCAGAGAGGAGCGCCTCAGCCTTGGTATCCTCAGCCGTAGTCGTGTGCTATGGCCGTGTACCCTTGTGCCCTGACATGGTTGCTTTTCATGTCCTCAGTCCTGCCTGCTAGTGGAATTAAATCAGATCAAAACACAAGGGTAGTTGTCTCACACAGCAAAATTCATTTGCAGCAATCAAGGAGACCACAGAGAATCACTACCAAAGCCATGACTTCCAAAGGTCAGGCAAGCTTGCAGGAGGCTGCATCTCATCACAGTGGGAGATCCTGCCCTCCTCCCTTGTGATAGAAATGAGGCTGTAGTTCTTCCCTGGGAGGACATTTGGTGTTACAATGAAGTGAGTTGGTGTCTGCCACAGCACGTACTCCTTAGGGTAGCTAGTGGAACATTATTTTTGAAAAACATCTTGGGCTCATGCTGCTGAACATGAGAGGCTACATTCAGCTTTCCCAGGCTGCTGCTCTGCTAACAACCTCCTGGGTTGCTGCCCTTGGAAGAGTGATTGGCACTTCAGCCAATCACAGGTGGGATGGCAGCTGTACCTGCCAAGAGCTTGCCCTCAAGCAGGAGGGGTACAGAGGACTCAGGCTATGGCGGGAGCAACAGCAAAAAGAACCAAGGGCTGGTCCCGAGAAGAGGGAGCCTGCAGACCCCTGTGCAGACACGCTGGAATGGGCACCACAGGGGGGGAGTCATCCCTGGAACCCGACCTGAGAAGAGAAGTGGATCTGGTTTCTTCAGCAGCCATGGAGGGGGAGGGGGAGGGGGAAGGGGGGAGCAGTCTTCCTGGAAATGGAATAAAATGTTCATCGTTTATCTTTCCTAGTAGTAATTTGGTCAGATTGGAAAGGAGAAAAACTTGAATGAGATGGGAGGACATTGGTATTGTCTCCGCGAATTCAGAAGCTCTTTGATATGCTGTCAGTACCCACTTTGGCGGGCACAATGGGCACACCTGTAACCAGCAACTGGGGAGGCTGAGGCAGGAGGGTTGCAAGTTCAAGGCCAGCCTCAGCAATTTAGTGCAGCCCTAAGCAACTTAGCAAGATCCTGCCTCCAAACATTAAAAAAAAAGGGGTGGTGGTGGTGGTGGGGCTGGGCATGTAGCTTAGACATCTCTAGTTCCAAAATAATAATAATGACAACACTACCACCCACTTTGGGTTTTCACATCCATAAGCCTATTAGCCTGTTGGGTTCTGCCTTCCTGGCTTTCCCTGTCCTCTGGGCTGGGCCCACCACAGCCCTCGTGAAGCCTCCACGCTCCTCTCTCCCACGGGGACCTTCGGGCTGTATGATTCCTTAGTTCTAACCACAGTCCCTTGGGCAATTTGGTTACTGCCTGGATGAAAATGGCCCATGTCTTCCAAGGCTGCGTGGCTTGAAAGGAGGTGCCAAGACAGCATATTACTGGGGATAGGACTCTGACAGCATCTAGAGACTGGCTTGAGTCTGAGGCACTTTCATTCTGTGTGATGTACCTCTCTGAAATCACTTTCTACAGTGCTTCTCCCTTTCAGTGAGATTTTTAAATGTCATATATGTTTAGCAGTGTGCTTTGAACAATTTAGTAAACGAAATTTTTTGTTGCTATGGATTTAAAGTCCTAAATTTAGGGTGCTTTTTCTACAGAGAATTTTATATAATCAAATACTGCATTTAAAATGGAGATAGAAAAGACAGTAGAATGAAACAAGACATTATTACTGTATGTATATATGTGATTACATAACTAATATTATTCTGCAACATGTACACTAAGAAAAATGAGAAATTATATCCCATCTATGTATGATATATTAAAGTGCATAACTACAAAGAAAAATGGGTTTCAGTTCCCTGAATATTTTGATTAAATCCATTTCCTTATTTTGAAAGTTTGTATTTGTCAAAAAGTCAATAAATTTTTTGTTTTTCACTAAAAAGCCTGGGGCTGTTGGAGGTGAGTCCGTTTGGGCATAGCCACACACCTGTTATTGACTCCTGGGCCCTGGGAGTCTGTGGGAAGCGGGGGAATAGGGTGGGATAGTGAATGTGTAGACCATCCCTGTGTGAATGAATGTTGCTCCAGCGACTTTCCAAGAGCAGGAACAGCCCCTCTGGCATAGCTGCTGACCCAGCTGGATATCAAAGTTTTAGTCAGAGCCTGTTTATAGCCAGGAGTGAGAGTGGCAGCTCCCACCCAAAACAGCCTGTGGCCTCTTGAGGCAAACATCCCTCAGGGTCAAATCGGAGGATGTCACCAGGGCCACAAACAGTGTGAAAGGCCAGGGAATTCAGGACTGTAGGGAAATAACAAATTCCTCACAATGCTGAACATAAAGGGTAAAAGTGCAAACAAATGGAACTTGGGACTTGCCCGGCAGGCACTGAAATGACGCATTTGCCTCATAGGCCAGAAATAGCCACAGCACCTCTATGTGAAGGTTGTCCAGCAGTTCAGAAGGAGCAGGGCCTGACTAGGGTGGAGGTGTGTGGGACACTCCACGGGGGCAGTACACCAGTCCCACTGGCCCTTCCTTGCCTGCAACAAAGGCTCTGCCCTTGCCACTCTTCTGTGCTTTGTACCTACCCATGTCAGGCTAAGCAGAGACGAGTCTTGCCAGAAAATGGAGCCATAGGAGAGCTGGTGCTGGGAGCAGTCAACGTCCACACCAAGGACCCTGGCACTTCACTAATTCATGTCAGCAAAACTGAGGGCACATATGCGTTTCAAGGGGAGGAGTACAAAGAAGAAAGAAAAATCACTAGGATCAGTAGTTTGGCACAGAATATGGTCAGTGTGTTGTTTAAACATCCAAGGGGTTCTTGTTGCTTCTTAACCTTCTTAAAGCAGCCTGAAATCAGTGGTGGCCTTGTGAGTGAGATGCAGGTGCCAAAAGTCCCCACCAGACTTCAAGACTTCTGGGGATGGTGGGAGAAACAATGCGCGGCTTTCTTCCCTCCTAATTCTGGCCAAGGACCAAACTGTACTCTTCTTTACTACCTTGAGGACACCCTGGGAAGGGAATACACCTCTTTAGCACAATGAAAACAGTATATTTTAATCCTTCCACGGGATACACCATCTCCCTGGGAAACAATTCCACACTGAGGCCTTTGCAGGACTGATGTAGGCCCCTGGCACTGCTGGTGGCCCTGCTGTCACTCCCCATAGCCCTTGAGCTCACTAGAGAGGCTGCATTATCCCAGAGCCTGAAGCTTTTTCTACCACAGCAGGTCCTTAAAAATGCCTAACAAGAGAATAGACTGAGGCTTGTTCTACTCCAGATGACACCTCTGGTCAGAGCAAGGAGAGGGTCAACTATTTTCCCTCTGGCTATGGTTCTACCATGGTTCTGAACTGTGGCTATCTGCAGGAGCACTTAAGGGCATCTACAAACTATGCAGAATTGTGCTTGGCCCCCAGAGATTTCAGTGGCTCGGCTGTGTGGAGCTAGGAATCAGTTTTAAAAATGCTCCAGTGATCCAAGGTGCAGCCAAGGTTCAGAACTATGAATGTGGCTGGGTGTAGGGATACACACTTGTCATCCCAACAACTGAGGCAAGAGGTTCACAAGTTCAAGGCCAGCCTCAGAAATTTATCAAGACCTTGTCTCAAAATAATAAGAAAAAGGATTGAGGATGTAGCTATGCGGTAAAGCTCCCCTGAGTTCAATCCCCAGTACCTAAAAAGAGAAAATGAAAAAACAAAAACACCACTGTGTGCCTCTCTCTCCATGAGGAAATGCTGGGTTTCATCTCTGAGAAAGCTGTAAATTCCAGAAATTACATGCTGGTCTGTGTATTCAGCTGGTGCTTACTGATTCCCTGCAGTGTCCATGACACAAGACAGTTGCTCAAAGCCAAAAGAAAGAATTAAGTTCTCAGTAAAGGCAAATACATAGGTAATTACAGAAGTTGGCACTACTGTAGCAATAGTTTTGTGAGGCTTGTGCATTTCACAGAATGGTTAGTTGTATGCTTTGGGGCACATGATGTATAAATAGGTAACTTCCCCACACAGTGGCTGAAAGGAAGGATGGAAGGCTGAAAAAGAAAAGGAAGGCTGGTTCACATCCAAGTTCGAGTGTTCCAGCTGTAGGGTGTTCAATGCAATTCCCTTGGCAACCACAAAGAAAAGGGCTACAGAATATACACAAAAGGACACAAGAAAGAAATTTAATGTTTCATTATAAAAAATCAACTAAAAATCAAAGATAGTGCTGCAGGAAATGAGGGACAAGAAAACTTTATAGAAATCAAAAAGCAAAATGACAGGAGTCCCTCCATGTTGGTGATTCCATGTAAGGTGAATAAGCATTCTAATGAAAATACAGAGCTGGGGTGGGGCTCAGTGGTAGAGTGCTTGGTCACCTGTATGAGGCACTGGGTTCTATCCGCAGGGTCATATTTTATAATGAAAATACAGAAATCAGCAGGCTGGATTTTTAAAAAGATCCAATTATATGCTGTCCAGAAGAGATTCATTTTCAATCCAAAGACACAAATAGACTGAAATCAATGAAAAAAGAGAGTCCACTCAAATAGGAAACACAGATGAGCAGGGTGGCTATACTAATATCAGATAAAACAGACTTTAAATCTAAAAGGTTACAGGAGACCAAGAAGGACTTTATATAGTACGTGTCAACACACTAAGGCTATATGACAAGCACAGATCTAAGGATAAGTGTGTAAATCACACCTAATGACAGACCATCAACAGACATGTAGAAAAGATGACAGAAAGAAGGTCAACCCCCCTATAATGTGTAGATAAAGCAGACAGAAGTGAGGAAATGGCAGCACATGAGCAGCACAGCAGATGGACTGAGCTCAGTGAACGTCTGTTGGGGACACCAGGAACTAAGGCTTGACGCTCTGTATCTCTGCTTGGGAAGGGAGAGGCAGCTCTGAGAAGAGTGTCAGGCTATCTGGAAGGAGCAAAAGAAAGGATCTGGGTTTATGGGCTTGTAGCGTTGCTGGGATTAGGAACACTGCTGGTGTGCTCTGGCCTGTGCAGGCAATTTAGCCAAGTTTACTCTTGCCCTGTGGTGAGTCACGTTAACAAAACACCCTGGCTCCGATGATGAGCCTGGTGCTCCTTGAGGGTGGAGAGATGACACGCATCTAGC
The DNA here is from genome assembly GCF_052094955.1 of Ictidomys tridecemlineatus. Taxonomy (NCBI): domain Eukaryota; kingdom Metazoa; phylum Chordata; class Mammalia; order Rodentia; family Sciuridae; genus Ictidomys; species Ictidomys tridecemlineatus. The sequence continues at coordinate 200,166,009 of NC_135482.1, forward strand.
ATCTGACAAAGTGAGCTACAGTGGGACATGGACTAGCTGTCAGGCCATGAACCAAGGCCCAGAGGTGCATCTGCCGTCTCTGCCCATGGCAGTCCCTGAGCATCGCAGATCACAAGAGCAACAATGCGTATGTTTTTCCCAGGTGCATGTGGGACTTTCTCTAGGATGGATCATGTGTCAGGCCAGAATTAAAGTGTCAGTAAACATAAAAAACAAATATCATGCAATGTATTATCTCAGATCAGGTAGGACGGAGTTAGAAAAATCTAAAAGTAAAAAATAAACAAAAAAAAAAAACCACCATGAAGTAAAACTAGAAAATTTATAAATTTGAGGGAATTAACTCACTCTGAAAATAACAATGGATCAAAGACAAGTCACAAGACAAATTAGAAAGTACTTACAGATGAATGAAAATTAAAACATAACAAGCAAAATTTATGCAATGCTGTAAAAGAAGCGATAAAGGGGAAATTTATAACTATAAATATTAAAAAGCAAGAAAATCTCAATCTACAATCTAACTTTACAACTAAGGAACTTGAAAAAGGACAAACTAAACTAAAAGCTAACAGAAAGAAAGAAATAATAGATTAAAGCTGAAAAAAATGAAATAGAAAAGCAACAGGAAAAAATCAATGAAACAAAAATGATTCTTTGAAAATATCAATAAAATTGAAAAATCTTTATTTAGGAGGACTAAAAGAAAAAATTAGAGTAGATTAAAATTCCTAAATCTCAAATCAAAGTGGGAATATTTCACTCATTTCTTACAAAATAAAAAGAATTTTAAGAGAGTACTATGAACAATTGTATACCACCAAATTGGACAACATATTTGAAATGGACAAATTCCTAGAAACACAAAACCTAGCAACACCAAATCACAAAGATATAGAAAATCTGAATAAATCTATAATCAGTAAGCAGATTGAATCAAATTCTGTAAACAAAGCAAAGTCCTGGACCTTTACATCTTCACTGGTGATTCTACGAAACATTAAAGAAAAGCTGAAAAGGAAGATCATGTTGTTCTCAATTTCAAAACAAACTGAAGACGAGAAATACATCCTAACTCATTTTATGAGGCCAGCCTTATTCTGATACCAAAGCCAGAAATCACAACACAAGAAAATTATAGACCAATATCCAACATCATCAGGAATGAGTACTGATGCAGAAATTCTCAACAAAATACTAGCAAATCCAATTCAGCAACACATTAAAAGAATTATGCACCATGACAAAGCAGTATTTATTCCTGGAATGCAAGGATGGTTTATACAAAAACTGATCAATGTAATACATGACATCAGCAGACCAAAGGAAATAAAACAGTAGATCATCTCAATCAATGCAGAAAATCCCATAATAAAACACCCTTTTATGATGAACACATTCAACAATCAATAGAAGGAAACTACCTCAACACAATAAAAAAACAGGTATGAAAAGCCACAGTGAGTATCATACTCATGGTGAAAGACTGAAAACTTTCCTCTAAGAAACCATGCAAGCATTCCCACCGTCACAATTCTATTAAAGTAGTAGTGAAAACTCTAGCCTGAGCAATTAGGCAAGAAAAATAAAAAGAAGTAAAATTATCTTTGCTTATATAGATTTTATATGATTTTTTTTTCAGAACAAGGGCTTGCTATGTTGCCTAGGCTGGTCTCAAACCCATGATCCTTCTGCTTCAACAGCCCAAGTAGCTGGGGTTACAGGGATGCCCAAGTCCAGGCTATACTATATGATTTTATATATAGATAACCCCCAAATTATCATAAAACCCTGTTAGAACCAACAAATTCATTTAGCAAAGTATAGGGAGACAAAGTTACATAAAAACTGGTTGCATTTCTTAATGAGAAATCTGAAAAGCAAATTACAACACTTTAATTCCATAACTACAACATAAAAGTATGTAGAAAGTAAGTTAACCAAAGATGTGAAGGACTTAAACATTGAAAACTACATAGCAATTGAAAACATCACTGAGAGAAATTAAAGATGACATAAATAAAGAGAAACACATCTCATGTACATGAATTGGAAGACAATTTTTCTTTTTTCACTATCCAGGACTGATCCAAGGAGTACTTTACCACTGAACTATACCTCCAGCGCTTCTTCTTTTTTAATATTTACTTTTTAGTTGTAGTTGGACACAATACCTTTGTTTTATTTATTTTTTTAATATTTTTTTTAGCTAAAAGTGAACACAATATCTTTACTTTACTCTTACTTGGTGCTGAGGCTTGAACCCAGTACCGCACACATGCTAGGCAAGCGCTCGACCTCTGAGCCATACCCCCAGCCCTTATTAACTTATTTTTATGTGGTGCTTAGGATCCAACCTAGGGCCTTGCACGTGCTAGGTGAGTGCTCTACCACTGAGCCACAACTCCAGCCCTCTAGCCCTTCTTATTTTGAGACAGGATCTCACTAAATTGCCAAGACTGATTTCAAACTTGCAATCCTCCTGCCTCAGCCTCCATGTAGTTGGGATTACAGGTGTGCACTACCCATTGGGCTGGAAAACGATACTGTAAAGCTGTCAATCATATATAAAGGAACCAAGAAAGTCAATACGTTTTCCTAAGAAGAAAATTTGTCCTAAAAACCAAGGCATCTCAAGGGAACTCAAATAGTCAAACAATCTTAAAAAAGATCAGAGCTTGAGGACACACTCATTCTGATTTCAAAAGGTATTATCAAAAAAAAAAAAAGGTAATAAACCGTACAGTATTGGCATATAGACAGACATACCAATGGAACACATAGCTCCCCACTCTCAGAAAACCCTTGCATATATGATCAAATAATTTTTCACAAGGGTGCCAAGTCCACTTAAGAGGAGAAAGGATAGCCCTTTCAATAAATGGTGCTGAGAAAACTGGATGTCCAAAATAGACTGAAGCTCGACCCTTATCTAATGTCACATACAAAAGCTGATTCAAAGCATATCAAGACCTGAACGCAATACCTGAAGTATTGGAAGAAAACAGCATAAATGTTTAGGACACTGGATTTGACAATGAGTTTTTGGATATGATACCAAAGGCACAGGCAAGTAAAGGGAAAGCAAAGCAACAGAACTTCATAAGAATTAACTTGTTTAGAGGATGTTATTTCCTAGGTTTTATTGTAAATTTGTATCCTAAAACAGTGTTTATTTTACTTTTATACACTGCATTTTTGTGTTTACATTGTTTTATGAATTCACAGTATATTAAACTGTGACATTTAAAACTTTTTGAAAGCATTTAAAGTAAAAATACAGGCTTGGGATTGTGGCTCAGTGGCAGACCGCTTAGCGGCCTAGCATGATTGAGGAACTGGATTTGATTCTCAGCACCAAGTATCAATAAATAAAAAAACATATTAATGCTATGAAGCCCTGCGCCTTTAAAAATAAACCCGCGCAAACCGCAATAACCACAGAGACCCGCGGACGCCGGAAGCCAGGAGACACCGGGAGAAATCGAGGGACGCCGGAACTCGCCTGCGCAGCGGAACCTTCTGACGCTCGCCGCGGCACTGGGAGGACGGAGGCGGGAGGCGCACTGCACTTCCGGGGCGGGCACGCGGCACTTCCGGTCCCCGCGTCCAGCCGCCATTAGGGATCCCGCGCAGCAGGCCTCTCCGCGCCACCGCGCCGAGGGTGAGAGCGGGTGCCGAGGAGCTGGCGGGCCGGGTCGCTGTGTGGGCCGCGCGCCTTCCCCGCTGTGGTGCGGTCAGCGGCGGCCGCGCGAGGCTGCGGCCGGGGACGCGTGGAGCGGGGGCGAGCGGGGGCGGGGTGGGGGACCTGGAGGAAAACGCAGTCCCGACGCGAGCTTGGGGTTCCGCCCGGCGGCGGGCGCGGGAGCCCGCGGGCGGTGACGTTTCCGAGGGACGCTGGCGGGTGCCCGTGAGCCCGTGTTTGGGTCGCTGTCCAGGCGACTCTCGTTGGAAAAGCCCCGCGCTGATTAATGCGGCTGCAGTGTAGAAACGGGGGCGTAGGAGAGGTTTGTGGGAAGCCTTTGTGTCTCTGCCAACGTTGTGTAAAGCATGGAACTGCTCGGAAATAACTTGGTTAACTAAAAGAACCGGCCGGCGGCGAAGAGAACCCGACTAGACGTACACGAGCTCTGCGTAATTGGGTTTTCATGTGAAAAGCTACATATCAGAATGCATTTAAAAGACATCCGTCGTGTGAGACCTCAAGGAAATAAATGCTGTAGAGTGTGGCGTGGCACTGCGTGCTGGTGGGTGGGCAGAGCATCAGAGATGCAGTCCGTAATGGTGAAAAGTAGGCAGAGAGAAATTTCTGTTTATCTTGACAATTTGTAGTTAGTATTAGAAGCTCAGAAACTTAGGGGAATTTTTCTTATCTTTTTTCTTTCTGGAATCTTAAAGCTGGACTTTAAGATTCTGGACTTCTCTGGAATGCCCCTGTGGATGGTGCAGCCAGAGTGGGAAAGAGAGAGCGTTGTGTTATGACAGAGACCTGGACTCTAGAATCCATGGTCTTCTGACCTAATGTTGTAATCTTTGAGAAGCTGCTTCTCTCCCTCAGCATCAGTTTTCTCAGTTGTAAAACAGAGAGATTGGACTCAAAACTCTGTTCCTGTACCTTGCTAGCTTCTGATTATGGCCCTACTGTCAAAGCATCTTGTTTCAGTTCATGGTGGAGTAGTTTGTAAAACTGTGGAGCTAAAATCTGTTCTGCTGGCTTCCATTGTTGCTTCTAGAACAGCTTCTGTGTTATCCATAGTTTTTCTGCGTGTGAAGTTAAGTGACTTGTTTTCCAGTGCCACCTGCCATTGCATTGTTGTTTTGCATGTTCACTAGTTTGCTAGGGACTGTTGGAGTGCCGTCTCTCCTGCCCAGAGCTAGAGACTTTGTATGTGGAGTGTGGGATGCTCTGCCCAGTACAGAATATGGGACATGGCTCTCTGTAGTGCTGTACTTATGCAATTGGTGTGTGAATTCTAAATGTTTGTTAAGGTTCATTTTGTTAGTTTTGGTCCATTGTACTGGCTTCTCAAGGCCTTACTGAATTTCAGTGTGTTCATTGGATCATGATGCACTCGAGAGAGTCTGGAGAAACAGAAGTCTGTTTTGTCTTGGTCAGCTGCTGGTCATAATCTTGGGCAAGCCATTTAATGTAGATTTGAGTTTCCTCGTCTCCTAAGTTGGAATTTTAAAGTCGATGCTCCCTGAAATGGGTGCTCAGGTTACTTCTGGTTTTAAAGTCCTTGAGTCTAATATTGGGTCTTCAACCTTCTTAAGAGAATGTTGGATTGAGCAGATGTTTTCTGAGCACACAGTGTTTAAAGGGTGTACGAGGGTTTCGGAGGTAAGTGGATAGTCCTATGTGCTGAAAACCATGACCTGGTGTGGAATCAGGCTGACTTGTACCATGGAAGTATGCATATAGCTGGATGTAAGGATGGTTGGGGAACGGGAAATTGGCCATTGTCTAAAAAGGTAACCAGTTTGAGGGATGAAAGGATTTGCCTGATGGGTAGGAAATGTCTGTGGAAAGACCCAGAAGCTTCAGAAGAGTCAAGGAGTTATATGTGGTCAGTACTTTTGAAAAAGCAGTCTGGTCGGGAGCTTTCGGTGCTGTGTTGAGATTTTGTACTGCAGGTGTTTGGCAGATAGGGATTGTAAGCAGGCAAGTTACATTGGGCTTGTAGGGTTTGGAGTTGTCCATGGTAGCAAGCAGAGTGATGAATGGGGGAGCATGGTCAGGTGTCAAAATTAAGAGTGTTGAGCCAAGGGGAGACAGGAAGGAGTAAGTGGAAGTGCTGGAGTTTATCAGGATATATAGGCAGTGGTTTTCTGTTCATGGTGAGTGTACTCTATTCTGTTCTTGTCAGCAAATTCAGCAGATGAGGAAACTTTCTCATTGAAATGCTCACAGGGAGAGAATAGGCCAGAGCAGTCACTGGGTATGTCATCCCTTCCTCCTCTCCGTCAGAACACCCCCATCTTTCCTCCTGCCAGTCCTCTTTCTTTTTTCCTGTGGGTCCTGTTGATTGTATTGTTTCTTCCACGGCTGCATGTCAACAACATTGATGATCAGCAGAACATCAGTTCCTTACGCGCTGCACCAGGAGGTGTGTGAGTGCCTGACAGAGAAGTAAGAGTACGGGTCACTGTACCCAAGACTGTGTAAGCTAAAGTCAGGTAGTGAATTTGAGAGGGGTCTGGTTATAATTATATGGGTATAATTACATAGTTGATGGTAGTGCACAGTGAGAAAAGAACAGTGGGTATCTACTGCAGGCTTTGGTGCTTTGTCTAGGCTTACTGGGTGGGATCCCTCACTGTTGAAGGAGTCCCCATGGCAAGAGGGACATAGAACCAAGAGTGGTCCAAATGATCACGGAGTTGTAATTTTGATTACCTTTCCTTTGTTTTGTCGTCCCCCCCACCCCCAGATTCAGCTTCTCATCTTTGCCCCACTGAGGCTGTTTTCTGTGTGTTAGAAAGCCATGTAGACCACCTCTCCTTTGAAGGCCACTTAGGTGTCCCTGGAGATAGCTGGTAGGTGGCAGGGAAGAGTCTGTTATACTGTTTCTTCTCCACCCTAAAAACATTTTCAGGATTTATAAAGCGCTATTTCTTTTTTTTTTTCCATTTTTTTTATTAATTGTTCAAAACATTACAGAGCTCATGATATATCATCTTTCATACATTTGACTCAATTGGGTTTTGAACTCCCCAAATACATAATGCAGACTCACTTCTGTTACATACTCACATTTTTACATAATGGCATATTAGTGACTGTTGTATTCTGCTACCTTTCCTATCCCCTACTATCCCCCCTCCCCTCCCCTCCCATCTTCCCTCTCTACCTCCTCTGCTGTTGTTCAATTCTCTCCCCTTTTTTCCCCCTCCCCCTTGCCCCTCATAACCTCTTATAATTTTGTGTATCACTGAAGGTCTCCTACCATTTCCATATGTTTATAAAGCGCTATTTCACTAGCATTTCTTTGCATGTGCTGTTTGTTTGTTTGTTTTAATACTTATCATTTTTTAATGTTTAGGAGAATATTTTATAATTAAAAATTTTTGAAAAGTGCTGGAGTTATCGAGGAAAAATTCCACACCTGTCTCACTACTGCATGAAGGTATGCTGAATATGCATGCATGTCTCTGTAGAATTGGGGTATGAAGAATGAATTATTTCACATTCTTTGAAGAACTTTTTGAAGAAAGAGGTTATTTGAGTACAGTGATGAGACTTGATGGCAGCAGGCATGAACGGTGGAATTTAGGTGACAGGAAGAGGAAGGGAGACCAGCTGAGCTCTGTGATGCCCATGAGATGTGTGTCATGATGCTGCTTTGCTACCAGCAGCTCTTGGCTGTTCACTGTCGCCACTGCCAGATGGGGTTATTGAGACAAAACTTTATTTTATCTTAATCTGAAGCATGTTTATTCATCATGTTTATAAGTTAATCATTTTAGAGATTTTTCTTCAGAACTTATAACTATTATATTTTTCTACTGGTATAGTCTTGTTGGGCCCAAAAGTAATTTTCTAAAAGATGTAATTGCTGGGCAATGTCTATCTTCTGTTTAGCTTTAGATAAAAAAAAAAAAAAAAAAAACTAAAAAAAGCAAATGAGACACTACTGATAGAGGTAGTTGAAAACAGTAGTCAGCAGTAACATCTTTTAAAACATAATTTATGGACTGGTGGTATAGCTCAGTTGGTAAAGTGCTTTCCTATCATACGCCTGGGTTCAATCCCCAGTGCCACCAGAAACAAAGAGGAGAAAAAAGCAGAACGTATCAGAATCAGGCATGTTATCCAATCTTTCTCATCTGTGTTCTGATGCTGTGACTGAAGTGTCTGACCTGTTCGGCTCTCTGAGGATCAGTCCCATAGAAAGAATATGCCTTCCCCATCATCCTTGGCACAGAACATCCCACATGCTGTCTGCAGTGGCTTGTCGTTTTGGTAAAAAGGTCAAGTGCCATTTGATAGGAAAACTTTAAAAAAAAAAATTTTAGAGACAGGCCCTCCCTGTGTTGCCCTGACTGACTTTGACCTCCTGGGCTCAGGCATCCTCCTACTTCAGTTTCCTGAGTAGCTGGGACGCCAGCACATGGCCACTGTGCCTGGCTGATAATGAGAAAAGATTTTGCAGCCCACTTGCGGCATAAACTAAACAATATACAGTAATTATAGAATCTCTTATGCTCTTATGCTGAGATTGGCATACCAGAACGGAAGTAGCAATGAAGGGAATGTAGAGTTATACATGGAAGTTAGTAAATACTAAATGGTCCTCACATGGAAAAAGAGCTGTGTGATCAGGGTTGTTGAGACAGGTGATTCAGGGTGAAAAAATGGGGCTAGATTCTTGTCTCCTTAAACCATATGGAATTAAGTGACATGTTTCAGGTTGGAGGTGTAGCTCAACTTAGTGGTAGAGCTTGCCTAGCATGCGCAAGGCTCTGGTTTCCATCCCAGGTCCCAGCACTGCAAAATACCCCATATTAAGGTCAAAAAAAAAAAGAACAAGGGGCTGGTATTGTGGCTCAGTGGTAGAGCACTCACCTAGCATGTGCGGGGCACTGGGTTCGATCCTCAGCACCACATAAGATAAAGATAGTGTGTCTCAACTAAAACAAAATATAAAAAAAAAAAAAAATCAAAATTAGGAAAAGTTTATTAAATGGTTAAAAAATTAAGAAATGAGAAAGCATAATTTAAAACTGAGCTTTGCAAGGATAATAGCCTTAAGTTTTAAATTTTTATGCAAACTAGTGTTTTTGGTGAATAAATATTATTCTAAAATTATGAGACAGATTATTTCAGGCCTGCATTTCTCTTCAGATAACAGGTAGTTTGCTGAGGAATGTGACATAGTCTGTCCACTTAGGCCAGTCAGTGCTGCAGGAAAATTGCTTCTTAGAAAAGAAAGCATGTGTGGGTCAGCAATAGAATTATGTTCCTACCACCTGCGCCTGTCTGTCTCCTGTCCTGATAAGGTATGGAAAACCAGTAGAGTACCTAGGACTCAGAAATTAGTTCCATATGCGTCTCTCAAAATATTTGGAGATATATCTAATAAAGCATATGCTATTCTAGACCTAAACTCATGCAGTTATAGAGTGAACTGGGACAGCATTTTATTTAAAACAATGTCTGTAAAAATAATTTATTTTTACTTTGTTGCACAGTGTTGAAAGTTTTTAAAGAACGCAGTTGTATGTGTTGGTGATAGAAAGAAGATGGAAGTTTTCCAGGAACTTCGGAAACCATCTGTACGTTTGGAGTGTGACCACTGCAGTTTCAGAGGCACCGATTATGAAAATGTGCAGATCCACATGGGCACCATCCACCCAGAATTCTGTGATGAAATGGATGCTGGGGGTTTAGGTAAGATGATATTTTACCAGAAAAGCGCAAAGCTCTTTCACTGCCATAAATGCTTCTTCACCAGCAAAATGTACTCCAATGTGTACTATCACATCACATCCAAACATGCAGCCCCAGAAAAATGGAATGATAAACTGAAAAGTCAGTTGAACAAAGAAACAGATCCTTTGAGAATGCCCCCTCTTCCTGAACACCAGAAAACACCCTCTAATTCAGCAGAACTCCTGAAACCTGGGACTTCCCTCTCCATAGAAACACAGAAACTAGGTCCAGTTCTGTCTCCAGAGTCCCCTGAACCTGATCCTCTTGCTCCACTGGAGCTTCAGAAACCCGGCCCTGCAGTTCCTCCTGAGCAGGCAACAACTCCTCCTCTGGAGCCTTCGAAACCTGTTCCTGTTTCTTCTGAGCTTCCAAAATCAGCACCTGTTGTGTCTGAGTTGCAGAAGCCTGTCCCTGTCCCCTCTCCAGAGCCACAGAAACCTGTCCCTATGTCTCCTGAGCCAGTAAAGGCTGCTCTTGCTAACCCTAAGCCTCAGAAGCACTCTCACTTTGCAGACACAGGGGGACCACCTTCAGCCTCATCTCCTGAGTCACCGGTTCTGGCTGCTTCCCCTGAGTCTTGGGGGCTGTCCCCAACTGCATCTCCAGAATCTCGGAAGCCCACCCGCACTGCCTCTCCAGAGCCAAAGAAGCCATCCCCGTCAGAGTCTCCTGAACCTTGGAAGCCATTTCCTGCTGTCTCCCCAGAGCCCCGGAGACCAGCCCCAGCTGTGTCGCCAGGTTCCTGGAAGCCAGGGCCACCTGGATCCCCGAGGCCTTGGAAATCCAGTCCTTCAGCATCTTCAGGACCTTGGAAGCCAACTAAACCTGCTCCATCTGTGTCTCCTGGACCCTGGAAACCAATTCCTCCTATATCACCTGGACCTTGGAAACCAGCTCCATCTGTGTCCCCTGCATCCTGGAAGTCGTCTTCAGTCTCATCTGGCTCCTGGAAAACTCCCCCTACATCTCCAGAGTCGTGGAAGTCTGGACCACCAGAGCTCCGAAAGTCATCCCCTGCCTTGTCACCTGAGCACTGGAAAGCAGTTCCCCCAGTGTCTCCTGAACTTCGCAGACCAGGCCCGCCACTCTCCCCAGAGATTCGTAGCCCAGCAGGCTCTCCAGAGCTCAGGAAACCCTCAGGGTCACCAGACCTTTGGAAGCTTTCTTCTGACCAGCGGAAAACTTCTCCTGCTTCATTTGATTTTTCTGAGTCTCAAAAAAGTTCCCGTGGTGGTTCTCCTGATCTCTGGAAGTCTTCCTTTGTCATGGAACCTCAGAAACCTGCTGTCTTCCCTGAAACCCGGAAGCCAGGTCCTTCTGGGTCATCTGAGTCCCCAAGAATGGCTTCGGATATCTGGAAGCCTGTCCTTTCTATTGATGCTGAGTCTCGAAAGTCTGCACTATTTCCTGAGCCCTCCAGAGCAGCCCCTCCTGCTTCTCCTGAGCCACGGAAACGTGTTCTTTTCCCAGAGTCCCGGAAGCATGCCTTGTTCCCTGAACTGCCCAAGTCTGCTTTGTTCTCAGAGGCTCAGAAAGCAGCAGGGCTTGGTGATGAGCTACAGATAGATGCTGCAGAGGACCAAAAATGTGATCTTTTGGTTCAGGAAGAGCTTCTGGCCACTCCCAAGAAACTCTTGGAAGATGCCCTATTTCCTTCCTCCAAGAAGCTCAAGAAGGATAGCCAGGAGAGCTCAGATGCTGAGCTGAGCAGCAGTGAGTACCTCAGAACAGACCTGGATGCCATAGACATGAAGGGCCAGGAGTCTAGCAGTGATCAAGAGCAGGTGGATGTGGAATCTATTGATTTTGGCAAAGAGAACAAAATGGACATGACAAGTCCAGAGCAATCCAGAAATGTGCTACAGTTCACTGAAGAAAAAGAAGCATTTATCTCAGAAGAGGAGATTGCAAAATACATGAAGCGTGGGAAGGGGAAATATTATTGCAAGATCTGTTGCTGTCGTGCTATGAAGAAAGGTGCTGTTTTGCATCATTTGGTTAATAAGCACAATGTCCACAGTCCTTATAAGTGCACAATTTGTGGAAAGGCCTTTCTTCTGGAATCTCTCCTTAAGAATCATGTAGCAGCTCATGGGCAAAGTTTACTTAAATGTCCACGTTGTAATTTTGAATCCAATTTCCCGAGAGGCTTTAAGAAACACCTAACTCATTGTCAAAGCAGGCATAATGAAGAGGCAAATAAAAAGCTGATGGAAGCTCTTGAGTCCTCCTTGGAGGAGCCACAGATTTGATTTTTGAGCACAGTGTGAACACTTGCTGTACAATGCTGTCTGTGGAGACTGCAGCTTGTTACGTGGCCTGGTTGGGCCAGTAGATGGTAATGTGCAGCGTGTACCGTGTGTGATTGTTTCACTAGTGTTGAAAGGATAAGTACTTTTTTCTGCTGTTATGTGGCTGTCTTGTAAATCAACAAATTTCTACTGTATATTTCAGATAGTTAAAACTTCTCATTTCTTTTAAATATATTTAAATAGTAACACAGAGAAGTAGGCATTCTGTATAGTAAATGAGCAAGTTCTGAACCCCTGTTAAAATATGTCTGCGTGTGTGTAAAACCCAGTTTCAGACAATAGAGGTTATTAGGTACAGGGCTCGGGAGCAATTCAGTGGTAGAGCACTTGCTTAGCATGTGCCAGGCCCTGGGTTCAGTCCCCAGCACCACACGAAAAATTATTAGGTGGAATGTTCAAGAATAGGCATGAAAAGTAAACTTAAGAAAAATTTTGTTTCCCTGATGTATTTTAAAATCCTAAGAGTTATTTTCTATTTGATCATGTAAAATTATTTTATAAATCTTGAACAGTTTTTAGATGATCATAAACTTTTATGTCATGGAAAGCTGAGTCTCAGGGTTGCTGATTTTCTGCTGACAGGGAAAGTCAAGGAAGTCTTTGAAGTAATCTGCAGCCTTCTGCAGGGGCTGTGAGGAAGGCCTGGGGGGCTCTTCTCGTCCTCAGTCAAGTACATCTGAGTCTTCCATCTGCTGTCCTGCCCTCACTTTCCTGTCGGCCCACACTAACAAATTAATGGATGATCTCAGATGAGCTTTTTTCCCCCCTCTTCTCTTCTGGGGTGCTGGTGATGAAACCCAGGACCTCTTGCTAGGCCAGAGCTCTTTCTGCCACTGAGCCACACCCCAGCCCACAGCAGATCCTTAACTGCCAAATGTGTTAGTGTTCTGTACCTCGTACTGCTGGGCCTCACTCCCCCTGTTGGGTTTAAGACCAGAGTAGTGGGTAGGAGTTGAAAGTCTTCCAGATTCATAGTAAGAGCTTTTGTAAATGTTAAAGAAATATATCGGTTTGATTTTCACAGTTATGTTACTGTAAATACCTTGTACCTGTTCAGGATTATTTTATTCTAAGATATTTCGTCAAATGTGTATTAACCAAATTAAAAAGACTTTCATGTCAGCAGTGTCTTCTGTTTTCCTTGCTGTAACTCACGATATCCAGGTCCCTTCCCCCCACCTTCACTTGTTTTCAACATAGCAGTGAGCAGCACTTTCTAAGCCATGTGTTCTGTGGGTCCTGTGACCAGCACGTTAGGAACAGTGGGAGCTCCATGGGGGGAAGCCTCTTCTCTGTGTTGAGCGTATAACAGGCTGTGTGATCCTGGGCTTTCCTGTCTCCCCTGCCCTGTGCAGCCTCGTGAAGCATGTGGTGTTGGAGGCTCCGGAGCACGGCCAGCAATGTGGCACTGGGCTCACTTGGCTAACTGCCCTCAGCCTGAACCCTATTTGGGGAAGCTGCTGTTAGCTCCAGCTCTTCACCTCCTGTCATTTCTTCACAGCTTAACAACTCATGGGCCTGGACTTGGTAGTGTGCCTCCTGTGTGGCAGCATCTTCATCAGTGTGGCCCACTCCGAGCCTTTCCATTCTCATCCTGGTAATGAACTCAGTCCATTGTGTGTTCAGTGACTGGTTATTAATTCTGCTGTACCTGATCTTGGCTATAGCAGATACCGCTCTTGTTTTTAATATTGATGTAGTACATTCTGTGACTTTGTTTTGAATGAAGACCTGGAAGAGTTTATCAAATAGATCTTACTTTTTTAGTTGAATTGCAGCCCCAGACCTCAAAATCCCCAAATTGTACCCTTCCTAATCTGGCGATGACTGTTGAGGTGTAATTGTGATCACATGGTGCATTAGTTGCCTGCTGCTGTCACAATACCTAGGATGTGGCTCAGGCCCACAGGTGCTGACACTGGTGGTTCCCTGACTGTCCCCATGTGGTGGCATGGCCCCTTCTGGAAGCTTGAGGAGAACCCACTCCTGTGCCCTCAGCTGCTGGAGCCCCTGCTTTCCTTGGCTCAGTTCCCTTCCCACCTCTGCGAAGCCAGCAGTCTGCTGCTGGCTTTGACTGCTCTGTTGTTAGCCCTTCTCCAGCGGCTGCCTCCCCTTGCTCTGAAGGGTACTGTGGTCACTTGGACCTGCTCAGGTGGCTTGGGAGCACCTTCCTGCATTGGAATGAGCAGCCTTAACCCTCCTTGTGGTGTCAACTGCTGTGGTCCTAGGTTTTAGGAATGAGGACCTGGATATCTTTGGGGGCTGTTCTGCCTACCACATCTGGGTTTTGAAGATGGGATTCTGACTCCTTGCCTAGCCTTCTCCACGCTAGGTTCCTTGATGACACATCTGTTCCACTGTCTGGATCTAGGTCTTCCACTGCCCAGATGTTACAGTCATCAGGCTTACGTGTGCCTCTGCAGTTAACCCAGCCCCATACCCATGACCACCAGGTAAGATTCCCCAAGTCCAAAGAAGTGACCTCTTAAGGTCCGGTTATTGTCATTGGCAAACTCCATCTAGCAACCTTCCCACCTTGGACACCTGGCTGGCTTGTTTATGTGGGTGTGACTTCTCTGGGAACACAGTGGACAGTCATGTCCAGAGTCACCCCCATGTGGCTTCAAAAGCCTCATCCCCACCTTGGGGTTGTGTGGGTAGGACAGAGTCTGTTAGTTAACTGGTGTGAGTGGTTAATATGACCTCAGTGTAAGACAGACTGATAGTTATAGAACAGCTATGTGCTTATAAAGGCACATGTTACATATAAGAATTAAAAATAAATAAAATTATTTGAACACTAACCAGAAGTTGGGTTACATTTTTTTAACTTCAGAGAAATAGAGGTTAGGGAAGGAAATAAACCAGCAATAAAGTCTATTTAATGAAGAGCCAGTTCAATGTTAAACACCAATCCTGCAAAGACGGCTGTGGCTTCAACATAACAAAGCAGAAACTGAAAGAGGAAAAGTGAATGTTAAAAGAAGGGCCTAGGGCAGGGTTATAGCTCAGTGTAGAGTGGTGCCTGGCATGGGCAACCCCCTGACCCTAACCCAGACACTAGGAATAGCCAGACCATACCAGCAGACTGGGAGATTCCAGTCTGAATTTCCTACTTTTTTCAATCAATAGGTGATAAGCTGAAGAAAGAGGACTTGGGAAACATTAAATGCTGGGATGCTGCTAGTTTGAACCCAATTCCTTTATGTCTGGAAATTTATTTGAAATAATTTGAGAAATCTTGATTTGACACTTGATCTTAAGGAATTATTCTTGATTATTTTCAATTGGTAACATGGCTATATTAAGCAGTTCTTTTAATTATGTGACTAAAATTTATAGAGGAAAACAGATGATGCTGGGATTTGATGGGTGTATCTGTTCACAGTGGGGAGGGTCATCTGGCAAATTCCAGGGGCCACTGGGTGATGGCTGTATGGTCAGTCATCAGGCTGTATTGTCTAGAATCCTTGGGAGACCAGGGCCAGCATGCAGCCTGTAGCTCCTATGGACCCCATAGTGAGGGTTGTTTGGTGAGAATGCTACCCAGAATCATGGAGGTAGTTCGGTGAGCATGCTGCTTGTAGTTGCCATAGGCTACTGAAGTGAGGGCTGTTATGGGCAGAACACCAGACTACGTTTCCCCAAATCCCTGGGATTGTTGAGTGAATGTACAACTTGGGGCTCCCAGAGGCCTCCACGGTGAATTATCTAGAATCCCCTAAGTGGTGGTGGTGGGGTGCATCCTGCAACTCCCAGAGGCCTCTGGGGGGGTTACTTCTGCATGCAGGCACTCTTTCCCTTAATGATGACCACTTCCTTTCTTAAAACCCATGCTCCTAAGTGGGGCCAGTCCCTGGCTAAGATTACACTTCCCAGAGGCCTCTGCAGTGCCCTGTTTTCTAGCCTTCTACCCTGGGGTTCATGAGTGAAGTGTCCCGAGGACTCCACATCTGCGCCTCTGCCTGGAAGGCATCTCCCCTAGGGTGGGGCTTCTCCCCTCCCAGCAGGGTGTTCCAATCCCAGGGGCTGGCTCCACTCCCAGGGGTGTCTCCTTTTCCAGCAAAGTGTCTCTCTTTGCTGGGGGGGCATCTGGGGTAATGTGTGTGGGCATCTCTCCTCCCAGAATCATGTCTCCCCTCTTAGGGGGCATCTCAACTCCCAGCCAAGATTCAGGTGAGTTTTGCAGGCAGAGAGGCTGAGGGAGGGAACTGGTTGCCATCTTGGAATCTGTGTCGCCCTCAGGCTGAATAGGGAGCTTTCTTCTCAGAGCTGAGCAGAGAAACCCTGACTCCTGGACATGGTGGGTCATTCCACAAGGGGGGCAGAATCGCCCCCTCAGAGCAGCCAGAAAAGTTGAGAAGCCAGAAAACCCTCACAGGCCATGTCTCTAAGGGCATCCCAGGGGTACCCACCAAAAGCAGCCTGGGGGAGATGCCAGGCCTGGAGACCCTCTTGGGTACATCTCTAGGGACACCTGGGGTTCCTCTCCTCAGACCAGCCTGAGGAAGATGCCTGGCTTGGGGACCCTCTCCGCCATGTCTCTAGGGACACGTGGGGTTCCCTTTCCTCAGAGCAGCCTGGGGTAGACATCAGGCCTGGGGACCCTGGTTGGCCATGTCTCTAAGGATGCCCGGGTTCCTCTCCTCAGAGGAGCCTTTGGAAATACCAGGCTAGGGAATATCTTGGAACATGTCTCTAGCGATGCCTGGGGTTCCTCCTCAGATCAGCCTAGGGCTATCTGGGCTATGTAAGTCTTTTGGGCACCCGAGGCAGGGGGCAGGTGCAGTCTGCAGCTCCCAGAAGCTGCTGGGGCTTTCTCAACCCCTATACTGGCCTCCATGGGCTGGGATTTCAATGCTTTTCCTCACACCCCTGATCCTAATGTGGGATTCTGTCACCCTGTGTCAAAGACCACTTCCAGGTGGCCCCTTTCTGGCCTCTGCCCTTGGGCACAGGAATAAGAAGGGCTCACTGTGGCTGCCTGGCCCCTGGCCACAGCAGGCCTGACCTGGTGGGGGACAGGCTGGGGTGCAGGGAGGTGGCTCCTGGACTCCCTTTTGTGCTCTCTAGAGATTTCAGTCCTACTCATGCCACAGACAGCACAGCCAGACCTAGTGACAGCTTGGGAACACTCCTGGGGGGAGGAAGAAGCAGCGTCCCCAGGAAGTCCAGGATGCTCTTCTCCCAGCGGGAGCTTCTCCCCTCCCAGCAGGGTGTCACCCCATCCCATGGAGGTGTCTCCCCTAGAGTGGGGGCCTCTGCCCTCCCAGCAGGTTTCTCCCTTCCCAGCAGGGTGTCTCCACTTCTAGGGGGTAGCTCCACTCCCAGGGGTGTCTCCCCTACTAGCAGGGTGTGCCTCTTCCCTAGGGGTTGTCTGGTTTGGTGGGGGCAAGCATCTCCCCTCCCAGCAGGGAATCTCCCTTCCCAGGGGTTGTCTTTCCTCTTAGCAGGTGTCTCTCCCCTAGAGGGGGGTGTCTCTTCCAGCAGCAGGGTGTCTCTCCCTCCTATTGGGCATCTTCACCCCCAGCCAAGCTTCAGGTGAGTAGCATAGTGGGGGGCTGAGGGTAGGGTCTGGGTGCCACCTTGGATGCTGTCTGGCCCTCAGGCTGATGAGAGAGATTTCTTCTCAGAGCTGAGCAGAGGAACCCTGACTGCTGGACAAGGTTGGTCATTCCACAGGGAGGGCAGAGCTGCCCTCTCCTCAGAGCTGCCCCAGACACGCCAGGCTGGGAAACCCTGGTGGACCTCATCTCTAGGTGTGCCCCTGTGTTCCCTCCCTGAGCAGCCTTAGAGATGCCAGGTCTGGTGACCCTGGTCGGCCAAGTCTCCAGCTCTGCCGGTGTTCCTCTCCTCAAAGCAGCCTGAGGGAGATGCCAGGCCTGGGGACACTCTTGGCCATGACTCTAGGTACACCTCAGGGTTCCCTCTTCTCAGAGCAGCATGAGGAGACACCAGACCTGGGGCCCTCTTGACGACGTCACTAGCGATGCCAGGGGTACTCTTCTCATAGCAGCCTAGAAGAGATGCCAGGCCTGGGGACAATGGTGAGTGATGTCTCTAGGGACACCAGGGGTTCCCTCTCATCAAATACATCTGCAGGGAGATGCCAGGCCTGGCCACCCTGGTGGGCTACATCTCTAGGGAATCCCAAGGTTCCCTCTCCTCAGAGCAGCCAGGAGGAGATGTCTGGCCTGGGGACGCTCTTCACATCTCTATGGACACCTCGGCTTCCCTTTCCTCAGAGCAGATTCGGGTAGGCACCAGGCCTGGGTCTCCTGGGGGCCACATCTCTAGGGACACTCTGGGCAGGAAGCTGCTGAGGCTTGGTGAGTTCAGGTTTTCCCAACCTTGAGAGTGGCTATTATGGGCTAGGATTTCACTGCTTTTCTTCAAACCTCTGATCCCACAAAGTTGGGTTATGTCACCATGTGTCAAAGACCACTTCCCAGAGGCCTCTGTGGTGGCCCAGTGCTGGCCTCTGCCCTTGGGTGCAGGAGTGAAGCAAAGCTCCATGTGGCTTCCTGGTCCCTGGCCACAGCGGGCCTGACCTGGTGGAGGACTGGCTGGGGTGCAGGGAGGTGGCTCCTGGACTCCCTTTTCTTCTCTCTAGAGATTCCACTCCTCTTGGTGCTAGAGACTACAGATCCAGACTTAGATAGAGCAGTGGTAAAAGGTTTCATCCAGTAACTGCAGAGGTGGAGGAAGAAGCACAGTTCCCAGGAAGCCCAGGCAGCTCCCCTCTAAATTGGAGCTTTTCCTTCTCTCTGCAGGATGTCTTTATATCCCAGGAAGGCATCTTCCCTAGGATCTTCCCTAGGGTGGGGGTTTCTTCCTTCCTAGCAGGTTGTCTCCAATCCCAGGGGCTGGCTCCACTCCCAGGGTTGTCTCCTCTTCCAGCAAAGTGTCTCTCTTTGCATCTCTAGAGACACTTTGGGCAGGAAGCTGCTGGGGCTTGGTGAGTTTAGGTTTTCCCAACCTTGAGAGTGACCACCATGGGCTAGGATTTCACTGCTTTTCTTCAAACCTCTGATCCCACAAAGTTGGGTTATGTCACCCTGTGTCAAAACCACTTCCCAGAGGCCTCTGTGGCGGCCCATGTAGCTGCCTGGCACCTGGCCACAGCAGGCCTGGATTCCACTCCTCTTGGTGCTAGAGACTATAGACTCAGACCTAGATACCTCAGTGGGAACAGGTTTCACCCAGTAACTCCTGAGCTGGAGGAAGAAGCAGAGTCCCCAGGAATCCCAGGCAGCTCCGCTCCAAGTGGGAGCTTTTGCCCTCTCTGCAGGATGTCTCACATCCCAGGAAGGCGTCTCCCCTAGGGTGGGGGCTTCTCCACTCCCAGCAGGATGTCTCCAATCCCAGGGGCTGGATCCACTTCCAGGAGTGTTTTGCCTCTCAGCAAGGTATCTCTCTTTGATGGTGGGGGGCATCTGGGGTGGTGGGGTGGGCATCTCTCCTCCTAGCAGCATGTCTCCCCTCTTACGGGGCATCGCCACTCCTAGTCAAGATTCATGTGAGGGGGCTGGGGATGTGGCTCAAGCGGTAGCGCGCTCGCCTAGCATGCGTGCGGCCTGGGTTCGATTTTCACCAGCACCACATACCAACAAAGATGTTGTGTCCGCCGAGAACTAAGAGAAAATAAATAAATGTTAAAATTCTCTCTCTCTCTGTCCCCCTCTCTCACTCTCTCTTTAAAAAAAAAAAAAAAAGATTCATGTGAGGGGGTGGGGGGTGCTGAGGACAAGGCCTTGTCTTCATCTTGGATCCTGTGTCGCCCTCAGGCTGAGGAGGAGCTTTCTTCTCAGAGCTGAGCAGAGGAACCCTGACTGCTGGACAGCGTGGGTCATTTCACTGGGAGGGCAGAGCTCCCCTCTCCTCAGAGCAGCCAGAAAAGATAACAGGCCAGAAAACCCTCACAGGTCACATCTCTAAGGGCATCCCAGGGGTACCCACCAAAAGCAGCCTGAGGGAGTTGCCAGGCCTG
Source organism: Ictidomys tridecemlineatus (assembly GCF_052094955.1). Classification (NCBI taxonomy): domain Eukaryota; kingdom Metazoa; phylum Chordata; class Mammalia; order Rodentia; family Sciuridae; genus Ictidomys; species Ictidomys tridecemlineatus. The sequence goes on from NC_135482.1 coordinate 200,185,744, forward strand.
GAGACCCTGTTGGCTACATCTCTAGGGACACCTGGGGTTTCTTTCCTCAGACCAGCCTGAGGGAAATGCGTGGCCTGGGGACCCTCTTGGTCAAGTCTCTAGGGACACGTGGGGTTCCCTTTACTCAGAGCAGCCTGGGGGAGATGCCAAGCCTGGGGACCCTTCTGGGCCATGTCTCTAGGGATGCCCGGGTTTCCTCTCCTCAGAGGAGCCTTCAGAAATGCCAGGCCTCAGGACCCTCGTGGACCAAGTCTCTAGCAATACCCGGGGTTCCCTCCTCAGATCAGTCTAGGGGAGACGCCAGGCCTAGGCACCCTGGTGGGGCTATGTTCCTCTCTTGGGACACTCAAGGCAGGGGGCAGGTGCAGCCTGCAGCTCCCAGAAGCTTCTGGGGCTTGGTCTGATTTCAGGTTTCCCAACCCCTAGAGTGGCCAACATGGCCTGGGATTTCACTGCTTTTCTTCACACCCCTGATCCTAAATGGGATTCTGTCACCCTGTGTCAAAGACCACTTCCAGAGGCCTCTGTAATGGCCCCTTTCTGGCCTCTGCTCTTGGGCACAGGAGTGAAAAAGGGCTCACTGTGGCTGTCTGGCCCCTGGCCCCAGCAGGCCTGACCTGGTGGGGGACAGTGTACTGATGATACCACTAGTTATTGGTGACAAGTCCTGCTTCCCCATGAAGTTTGAACATTACAGAAGCATGCTGAGTCAAGCATATGAACCAGAGTTTATTTTAAAGCGGTAACATAGACTTCTCCCACGAGGGAGAAAGGGGGTCATAGCTGGTATCCTGATATCCCAAGAAGCAAGGTGTTCTGCCCTTTTTATTTGACCTAGGCTTCCTTTGTTCTCCTGCCTTTCCCCCCTTATCTTTCTCTTTCCTTTCTAGTGACTAGGCCCAGGAATGCTCAGTGGGTGGGTCAAAAGATGGGAAATAGTTGGGCTGAAGAGGGAAGAGCAGTGTAGAATAGTTGTGGACATATTAACAACCTTTTAGCTCCTGGTCGGGAGGGGAAATTCCTGGGACAGCTTACCTTGGCAACAGGTTGGAGCAAAGGCAGGTTCTTGATAAGATCCCTCAGAGACAGTCTCCAGCTTCCCAGACTCAGTCAAAATTGGCCTCCTTGACCTTCACTGACTGTAGTGGTTAGTTATACCTATATGTTGATCCTATGGTAAACAGGATGTCTGGAAGTATCATTTGAGAAAAATACAGCATATAAGAAACCTAAACTAGCCAATCATGCTGGTCCCTAAGATTAAGACTCTATTTATTTATCTAAACAATTATCAGAAAAATTAATAAAATAGATTTTTTCCTATTCAAGATAGTTATTTACATAGAATATCCACCAATGTATTATTGCCCTAATATTTCTACAATAGAAGTTGATACCTTTTCTAAGTGGATGGATTGAGCATGTCTTGTCAGTATGATACAAGATATCTAGAAATAATGGATATATTTTAGGCTGGTCTCCTAGAATGGACAAGAACAATTACATGAGGATGCCATAACTCCTAGAAACTTTAAACTCTCAGTGATATGGCATCCAAAAAGATGTTTTGGGGGGCTGGGATGTGGCTCAAGCCGTAGCGTGCTCACCTATCATGCGTGTGGCCTGGGTTCGATCCTCAGCACCATATACAAACAAAGATGTTGTGTCTGCCAAAAACTAAAAAAAAAAAATTAAAAAATTCTCTCTCTCTCTCTAAAAAAGATGTTTTGATGTTTGACTCCAACCTTCAGAATATTTATATTACTGACAGACCTAATAACCTCCTTAAATGTGAGAATTAAGAGGAAGGATGAAAAACACAACTTATATTATTGTTATCTCTAGTTATTTCCAGCTAATATTTCAGATCTATTATATGCTGAAGTTAATGTTCAGGCTTTGAAACAAGTGCATGCCAATTAACCAGACCTAGGCAAGCTCTTGATCTCATGATCCTTGAAGTGATACTTTAAATATTATTCCTTGCTTCTAAAATATTTCTTGCAGTTATATCTTAAAACTTATATTGATATTCTTAATATTTGACTTAAATTACTTCCAAGATTCTTCATAGTTAGATAACTGCTGATGGAAGGATTGGAACTAAGTTAAAATGTTCTAAGAAGCCACTGTAATAATTATTGTGAATGAGCTCTCTGCTCTATGGTTTGTGGAAAGGCCTAAATGCAATGCCAAATAAAAATGTCTATGTTACTATGGCCAAACAGAATGCTTCCCAATAAAATTGGGAAAAGATTAAGAATCTTCTGATGAGTGTTTGGCAAAATAATAATAATAACCTGGATCTTCCAAAGTTAATTAAATGACTTTAATCCTAAATACGTTGAAACATTCCACATGGTGTGTCATTAAGATAATATGTTTTCTACTAATTCCTTTTGTGTTTCAATAGTAGATCATGATGACCTCGGACCAAGAATCCAGTGACTAAAAGATATAATTCCCCAAATGTATTTAAATATTAAGAAAGGGGGAATATGTGGGGAGCCATATTGAGCTACCATGCCTTCTAGTCCTGATGCACCACAAGAATCTGGAAGATCTCTGTAGTCTGGCATGGTAGTGCCATGACTCATGACTTGGTCTTTTCCCCCACTCAGATAGCAAGGCCAGTCTTCTGAGTAGGCATACCCCTGAGGTTGACCTACACTCATCTATTCTTTTGTAACACTACCCCTTTGCCCTGTTTGGGATAGAATGTTCCATGGAAACTCCCTATAAAAAGCTGTCAGTCAACCTGCTGACAGCAGACATCATGAAGCCAGACTCAACCCTGAAACCTGACTACTTGCATCATTTGAATGGCTTCTCCCCAGTTAAAGGGTTCAGCACATGCTCTCGCTCTCTTTCCATGAACCCCTAAGGTCAGAGGAGCCTTCGCAGGACCCAAAGAAAAAGGTTTCTCTGTCTCTTGTGTGACAATTTCATGCAGCCCAGTTCAAATTACCTGGAGTGACCCTAAGTGTTTTAGTCATGAGAACTGCAACAATTATGCGTAATGTTATTCTGAGTTTTGCCCTCTCACCTCTGTCAGGAATCCCATGGAAACTGAAAGCCATATACCCTGGTGCCCTGAGGATTCTGAGTATTGTTTGGGCCAGTATTAGGGCTGTGGTAAGTTTAGGGTTTGTTTTGGTACTAGGGATTGAACCCAGGGGTTCTTAAGCACTGAGCTACATCTCCAAACTTTTTATTTTTTGAGACAGGGTTTGTTAAGTTGCTTAGGGCCTCATTAAATTGCTAAGGCCAGCTTTGAACTTGTAATCCTTCAACCTCAGCCTCCCAAACCACTGGGATTAAATACAATGTTTAGCATTTTGCTGATTATTTTCTAGGGATCCTGGTGGTTTCTTCCAATTAGAATTGTGGGTAATGTAGTCCTGTATTTAGCCCACTCACTATAAGAGGAGGGCTCTGACAACTTCTGCCCCTGGGCATCATGGTTGATATAATTCTGAGTTTTGCCCACATACCTCTGCTAGTAGTCACATAAAGATGAATGCCTCATGCTTGCCCTGGTACCCTGAGAATTCTGAGCAGTTAGGGTTAGGGTTAGGATTAGGGCAAGGGCTAGGGATTGGGTTAATATTTGCCCTTTTCTGATTTCTACATGGGATCCTGGCAGTATCTGCCACTTTAGATTGTGGGCAAGGTAATCTATGGTGTGCCTGCTTATTGTGGAGAATCCTTGGAGCATTGGGTGCTCCCTAGCATTTGGGGTAAAAGAAGAGTAAAGGGTGGAAAAGGACTGAGGGAACCTGGGAGCAGGTGCCCACTGTGCTTCTAGGAGAGATTGAGAGTGACATTGAGGTACAAAGAGAGTGAAGTGCTTATAATCAGGGTCAGGGTGAACCACAGGCAAGCTCGGTTCAAGTGGTCAAGAGCCAGGGAGGTCACTGACCTGATGAGAAATAGGGTCCTGGAGGCTCTTGCCATGTGGTAAGTAGGGGTGATGCACCTCAGTCATCTGGGGTCCCCTTTGGTGAGATAGACCAAGACTTCAAATATGAGAAAACAAGTAGGAGACACACAGACAGGGTGGACATTGTGGTGGAATGTTCTGGGGTCCTCTGTGGAGAGATTATGACCAAGGCCTCCAGACTGGGAATACAGATTGGGGGTTGCAGAGAGAGGGGGTGGGATGGAGAAATGTGATGGGATGGTCTGAGGTTCTCCAGTGGAGAGAGGATCACCTCCACCACACTTGTCCTATCTCCATTAGTGGCCACCAGGACTAGGTCCCTGGGATAGAGCTAAAGATCTGCGGACCCAAGGCAGCTGCTCAGTGAGAGCAGAATTAGGGAATGTGAGGAAAGGGTAGTAGCCCTTACATCACATCCTCTGCTTGCTGAAATGATACAATTATTAGAACACAGATGAACTTGCTGTTGCCAGGGTAGGACAGATGCTTCAGAGCCACCTGTGTCCCTGTGGGTGGCTGACAGTTGCTTACCTGTTCTTCTGTGGATGACATTTGCATGTTGGTGGTTATGTTGTGGGACAGGTAACTCAGAAAACACACCAAGTCCCAGTTTTGTCCAAATTGAAGAGTCTTTATTCTGACTGGCTGGGACTGCTTCCTATAGGACCAAGTTGTCTCTGCAGAAAACAGCCTTGAACTTCAACATTTCAGGGTATTTAAAGGCAAAAGCCACATCCAGGTTGATGTAGCTGCAAGCAAGCAGGGTACAGAAGCTGAATTGAGCAGTTAATGAAACAATGCAACGGATGCTCTATGTTGCCATAGCTGCAAGCAAGCAAAAGGGAAGTGTGTCAAAATGACCCCAGTTGAGTACAAGTTAGAGAATAATTACTAACGGTTACTACTAATGGTTACTAGACAATCTCTGTCAGGGTACATTGCCCAAGAAAAATGGGACCAAAAGAGAACAGTTTTACTTTGTATAAGAATTGACATTTTGTATTGAAAAGTATGCTATGCTAGGTAAATATTAATGAGTACAGAGGCAGGTCTTTCCCATAGAAGTATTTCTTACAGGATATGGAGTCTCAGGATAAAATGGAGTCTGTTGATCATTGCCCATATAGCCTGACCCATAACAGAGCATTACAAAATAGGCTGCTGTGAACATTCCTGTGCATGTGTGCTCTGCAAACACCTTCACTTTCCCTGGTGCACAACTGACTGCCAACATGGAGGCATGTGTTGACATGTTTAGGAATAACTGTTGTCCTGGGTGACTATTTTTGCCCATTCTCTGCTCTCCCTCCTCCTGCTCCTTAACTTTGTCCTAATGGCCTCCCATCTCCTTCATAACTCAGGCCCATCCTTCACCATCTCCTCCTTCACATGCGCACACTGGATCCATCTCCATAAACTTGCTCTGACACCCTATTTTCTCTTGCCCTGTGACTTGTGGAGCAACTCTACTCAGGGTGTGTCACATTTCCCTCTTAACAGACACCCTTTACAGGGTTGGGCACTGACAGAAGAGAGTATACAGGAGTCACATTGAGCACCTAGGATGACTCCTAATGTGGAAACACATTGGTGGGATGATCTTGTTAGGGAGACAGGGCCCATTCTGATGTGTAAAAAGGAGGACTGCAATATCTTGTCACATAGCACCCCTGAGGCAGGGCCCATCTCAACACTGTTCTTCTGCCAGGACCCCAGAGCAGCTGCCAGCACCATCTGCCACCCCAGGCCCCATTGTCTGCCCTAGAGCTGAGCCAACTCCTGCTCTCCAGCAAGGTGAGGCTTCCTATGAGCACCACATGTTTCCCTCTTCCTGCATGATTTAGAGCTCAAGGCTGAGGAGGGCTCAGCCAGTGTGCTTGATATGAATAGATGAGGTTAACAAAGATCAGAGAGAACTCACAGCTGGATGTTAGTGGACTGAGAGCTGGAGTGGGGTTGTTGCAGGGCATTGTCCCCTCCAGAGTCCAGAGTATGGCCTGCACAGGGCCAGGAGGTGCCATGGGGAAGACAGACCTTGGGAGAGGTGCCTCTGCACGTAATGCTCTGTTGGCTTTCTGGGCACATTGGTCTAAAGTTGGGCCTCCTGTGTGCCTTCTGGGGAGGCAGAAGGCTACTTGAACTTTCAGGGGCATCTGGGCAGAAATATATCTGGGGAGCCAGGTCAGCCCCCCATGAGGAGCAGGTAAAGATTCTCAGTTTTTCAACAACAGTTATAGAGCTTCATTTTGAGTAAAAAACAGAGGTCCCCAGAAATTTCTTAAGGTTTCTGTGGAGACAAAAACACTTCCATCCTTCAATAGTGTGTTTGGCAGTTCCTTGTGTTAGAGCATTTGAGAAATGTTCAGAAACTGAGCAGCAGCAACAGATCAGAATTGAGCTCCCTGTGTCCTCTGTGCAGTGAAGTCTTCCCTAGAGAGGGGAATGTTCCTCCTTCCCACCACCTGTGCACAAGATCACATTCCTGCACCCCATTAGTCTTCTGAATGGGGTGTGGGCTGCATTCTGAAATGCTTGTGTCCATGGGGCATCTCCTTTGAGTACGGAGAGGGAAACCTGACTGAGGAAGGCCCAGGGAGGGTTGACAAGGATGGATTTTGATTAAATTGTAATTCATTGGGTTTGAGAAGAGGGTTGTAGCCCCCAACTATTGAACCCTCACTGCCTTAAAAGGCTGACTGGGCCCAGTGGACACAGGTGAGATACCATGAGCAGGTGGAGCATCCTCTTCTGTGCCTTCCTGAGACACCCTTCCTGCTGAGATTAAAAGGGACACCTCGGCTGTTCCAAACTGTGGATGGCTAGGGGGGCATGAGAGATTGGTGGGCTTTCTGGATACTGGGATTTTGGAGATTGAGTTTCTAACACATTAAATTTTAAACACATGTGGAATGCAAACATTCAAGCCATAGTGCCATGTTTTTAGATTTATGAGATAAATCTAAAAACATGGCACTATGTTTTTAAAATGCATGGAATAATGGGTTCAATTTCAGCTTCAATGTGCAAACTTATGTTGTGGAATAAAGAGAACACTGAATCTCTTTGTCCATTCTGAATAGAACTTCTGTGTATAACTGCATGTTGTATATACATATTTTCAAGACATATTTTCTAAGCAATTGTTTAAATTCTTAAGTTTTTATTGGATCATATGGTGTGCTTGTGTATTCTCTGGAAAAAAAAACTTACAACTTTTAAAAGTGATGAACTATTACGCATTCCACCAGCAATGAATGAGAGTTCTGGTTCTACATCTTCCAATCAATACTCATTGAAAAAGTTTGTAGCCATTGAATGCAGTTGAAGTTCCATACAGCATTGTAGGTCATTTCCCCTCATGTCAGGTGTAGCTGAGCAGCATTTCTATGCTTCTTTGCCCTTTTCATATCTTCTTTGGTGAATTATCAGTTCCGATATTAACCCATTATAATTTGATTGTTTCTTACCATATTTAGGATACAAGTCCACCTTAGATCGACTTCATGTATTTTCCAAAAATTTTCACCAGTCTCTGGCTTATTTTTTTGTTCCCTTAATGTGAATTTTTCAGAGTAGATGTTTTTATTTAAAAAAAAAAATTTGGGGGGGGAGCTGGAGTTGTGGCTCAGTGGTAGAGCACTTGCCTAGCATGTGTGAGGCACTGGGTTCGATTCTCAGCACCACATATAAGCAATTAAATAAATAAAGGTCCATCAATAACTAACAAAAATATATTTTTTAAAAATTGGTACTGAGCATAAAACACAGGGGTGTTCTACCACTGAGCTATATTTCCAGCTCTTCTTAACTGTTTTACTTTGAGACAGGGTCTTGCTAAGTCTCCTCAGGCTACCTAATAGCTGAGACTACAGGCCTGCCCCACCATGTGCAGCGACAATTTAAATTTAAATTAAGTCCACATTATCAATTCTTTCTTTCATGGATTTGTTTTTGCAGCTGCATTTTTTAAATAAAATCTCAATATGAAACATGGTCATAGTAGTTTCTACTATAATTATTATAGTTTCACGTTTTTTATATAAGCCATGGACTATTTAGAGTGAGTTTTGTGAACCTTATAAAGGTTTTCCCTGTCCATTTCTCCCATAGGGTTTCCAAACACTCCATCACCATCTGTGCAGTGTATGCTGTTTTCTTCATGAAGGTCTTTTTCCCTTGATAAAATCAGCTGCCTCTAGGCATGTGTGAATTTTGGGCTCTCCACTCATCTCCATTTATCTACCTGTGTATTCCTTCACAGCATCACTTTTTCCTCACTACTTCAGCTTTCTGACAGGTGTTGTGATACAGATATGTGTTATTTGTCCTTCTGTAGTCTGTGACATCTATTCTATGTTCAGAAACAATTTTCTGGAAATTTGAGTGTGATTGTGCTGAATCTGCAAGTCAACTGTCAGAGAATTTCATCTTTACTATGTAGAGACCTGAACAATGAATATCTCTATTTATATTTTGTTTGATTTATTTCAATTGTTTCAAGATTTTCTAAAAGTGTAGTTGTAATTTAAAACATATATAACTTTTCAATTTGGGGGATGCTATTGTAATTGGAATTGTTCAATTTTTTTTCTTATTCTAGTTTTAAAATTCCAATTTTTCCTATATAGTTTTGCTGATATATAAGAAATCAATTGATTTTTGCTTGACTATGTATTTTCCTTTTTGCTATCTTTATCCTTTATGAACATGGGATGGTAGCTTCTATTACTGTTCGATTTCCAAAATTATAGCCTCATAAAATCAAAACCATGAATTTCAGAGCTTCACCAGGACTGCCACAAGGGGGCGCAGGGCCAGTGCTGAACAGTAGGCACTGACTATCCTCAACTGCCCACAATGGCCAGAAGGGGGTTCTCAGAGTGACTTTTTCTGATCCCCTTGAATCATGACTGCCAGGGATGGATGTCCTGTGCCCACAGCAAACTTTCTTCTCAGGACTCACCTGGGGAAATCCATGGCTGGGGATACCTGGGGTCTATGTCCACAGTGAGGTAACCCAAACCTTCAAGACCTGCTGTAACCCTCACCCTTGTGGTCCACCAGGGGAGACCATTGCTGTGGACACCTTGGGGCTATGAGTGTGGTGACAAAAGCTTCCTTCTCCTTGGGACCCACACAGAGAAATGCTGTAGCTGAGGACACCTGGTGCCCTTGTCCACAGTGAGGTAACTCTAACCGCAAACTGGGAACCCACCCAGGAAGGGACCATGGGTGCAGGCTAAAGGCACCTTGGAGCAATGACTGTTGTGACAGAGCTTCCTTGATTCCCTCACAGGGAGATGCCTTGGCTGGGGACACCTAGGGACCGTGTGTACCATGAGATTTCTTCCCCTTGGCATCTACATGTTGGTGGAACTGTGGTTTTGGGATAACTGAAGTCTATCTGAGGAAAAGGTGGGGGAAGAATGAGGAAAAGCCTCTTTGTCCATTATCCCATGTGCTGAGAAAGAAGCTCTGCTGTGTTTTTACTTTTGTAGGTAATATTTTTAGTGGGACTTAATTTTATGAAAGTATTCCTTGTGAGGCTTTGGCTGCTCACTGTCATAGAATATTTTATGGGGAGAAGGTATATTTTATGGGGATAAAACCCAGCACACTAAAAGGAGAAATTGAGGCACAAACTCAGGGTAGTACAGGTGAGGCCTGGGGTTCCCAGCACAGGGAGACTCACTAGTGCAAAGGCTAATGTTGCTTCATTGTTTATATTTATTCTGGGTAAGTCTGTACACAGTTGAGTGATTTGTCTGATAATTCCCAGAAGCCACTGTGGTGATAACTGTGCTTACATAGACATCTGACAGAGGTGTATGTGGGAAAAACGCTGGACTACATTACCCACAATTCTCAGGGGGCAGTAGCAGCTTACAGGAGTGTCCCCCACTGTGAGCTAGCAAAGTGTGGGACTACATTACCCACAGCCCTAAGGGGGAAGAAGCTCTCAGGATCCCCACAGAGAACCAGCAAAACACTAGACTACATTACCCACAATGCTTGGGGTGGAGGTGGTAATGGGAGGTTCATAGGAATTCCTTCACCATGAGCTGTAACGTGGGACTACATTACCCACAATCCTGGGGGACAGAAATCACAGGATTCCCATGCTTCCTGTGAGCTGGTAAAACAAGCGACTAAATTATTCACAATCCTGAGGTGGCAGCTGCTTCCAGATTCTCCCACAGGAGCCAGCAAAATGCTGCACTACAGTGCCTTCAGCCCTCTGGTGTGGAAGTTATCAAGAGCCCCCTGTCTCCACCCCCCCCCCGGCAGGCAAAAATGCTGAACTACATTATTTATAATCCATGGAGGGGGAGGTAGAAGTGCACAGAATCAACCCCTCTGAGCCAGAAAATACAGGGACTTCATTACCATCCTAATGGAGCAGAAGTTCCCTGGGTTCTGCAGAGAGAACCAATGCTGGACTACATTACCCACAATCTATGGGGGTGGGGGTCACCTCATGGGATCATTGCCCCCAGTAAATTGACAAAATGCTGGACTACGTTACCCACAGCCCTCAGGGTCAGAAACTTTTAGGAGAATTATTTCCACCTCTTCCCATTATTGGGAAAAAGTCTGGACTAAATGACCTACAATACTAAGGAAGATGAAGCCCCAGGAGCCCCCATGAAGAGCTAGCAAAATGCTGAACTACCTTACAACAAGAATAGAGTTAAGGTTTGGTTTTTCTGACTCTCCTTGGGGGATCCTGGGCGCTTTCTCACCCTAAGAATTATGGGTGATGTAGTCCTTGGTCTTACCCACACACCTCTGCCAGGAGACCCATGAAAGCTGAATGTACATGCTTGCCCTTATACCCTGAGGATTCTGAGTAATTTTAGGGGTAGGGATAGGGCTAGGCAAAAGTTAGCCACAGGGCAAAGGTCAGTGAGATTTACAAAACCAAGAGGTACTCTTGAATTTCTGCCACTAAAGACCATGGGTAGTATAGGCTCATATTTAACCACTGACACTGGAGATCCTGGGAACTTCTTCCCCTTAGGATTATGGATAATGTAGTCCCAATATTTCCTGCTCTTAGCTTGGTATTGTGGGAGGCTCTCCCCAAATATTGTGGGTGGGGCTGGGGATGTGTCTCAAGCAGTAGCGCACTCGCCTGGCACGCGTGCGGCCCAGGTTCGATCCTCAGCACCACATACAAAACAAAGATGTTTTGTCCGCTGATAACTAAAAAATAAATCTTAAAATTCTCTCTCTCTCTTTCCCTCACTCTCTTTAAAAAAAAAAATATTGTGGGTGAAGTATTAAGAGGAATATGGCTTAGGTTGAGGAATTCTGGGTAATTCCTCCTACCAATTCACCTGGAATTGTGGGTAACATAATCCCATGTTTTATTCAAACTGTGGAGACTTGTGGGAGATTGTGGGTAGTATAGTTTCATGATTTATTGGCTCTGTGCAGAGGATCTTGGGAACTTCCTCCCTCCTAGGATTATGGGTAATGTAGTCCAAATTGCCTGCCCACTGCTGGGTATTCTGGGAGCCTCCTCCCTGAGGATTTTGGGTAATGTAGTCCCATGATTTGACCTCTCCATGAAAAGAATTCTGGGAACTTCCTGTCATAGAATTGTGGGTCATGTAGTCCCACATATTATACAGTTGGGGACTTGCGGAAGCTTCCTTTCCTGTGGACTTGTGGGTATTGTAGTCCCATGATTTAGCCTCTCTGAGCAAAGAATTCTGGGAACTTTCCCTCCTTAGAATCATGAATGACGTAGTATCAACATTTGCTGTTCACCACTGGGTATTCTGTGAGTTTTTTTCCATAAGGACCCTGGGTGAAGTAGTAAAGAGCGAAGCACTTACTTTGGGCAGCTCTGGGAATTCCACCCAATAGAATTGTGGGTAATGTAGTCCCATGATTTGTCTTCTTTGTGCAAAGGATCCTGGAAACCTCCTCTCCTTTAGTATTATGGGTAACATAGTCCCAGATTTCTCCACGCATCACTTGGTATTTTGGGTGCCTCCTTCCCTGAGGATGATGGGTGAAGTAGTTGTGAGCATACCACTCACTTTGGGGAATTCTGGGAACTTCCTCCCCTCAGAATTGTGGGTAATGTTGTCACATAATTTATACTATCTGTGGGGAATTGTGGGAGCTTTCTCCCTATTTGAATTGTGGGTAATGTAGTCTCATAATTTTTCTTCTTTATGCAGAAATCCAGAGAAATTCCTCTGCTAAGGATTATGGGTAGTATAGTCCCAACATTTGCTTACTCACTGCTGGTTATTCTGGAAGCCGTTTTACCCCTTAGTTTTGTGGGATATGTAATCCCAAGTTTTGCCTGCTCACTGCAAGAGGTCCTGGGAAATGCATCTTCACAGAATTCTGGAAATTAAAGTTCCATTATTTGCTTGCTCACTGATGGCTGTCCTGGGAGACTCTTTCCCTAAGAATTATTGGTAATGTAATTTCAGATTAACTCATTTTGGGGAATCCTGGGTGCTTTGAGCCCATATAATTATGGGTATTATAGTTCTAGACATAACCACTTCGGAGGGGGAGGGGAATACCATTACCCATAATCCTAAAATGGAGGAAGTTCCCAGTATCCCACTTCCTCCGTTTTAGTATTATTGGTAATGTCCCAGGTTTTTCCCTGATAGCAGCAGGGTCTCAAGCAAGGATTATGGGTAATGTAGTCCAAATTGCCTGCCCACTGTTGGGTATTCTGGGAGCCTCCTCCCTGAGGATTTTGGGTAATGTAGTCCCATGATTTGCCCTCTCCATTCAAAGAATTCTGGGAACTCCCTGTGCCTTAGAATTGTGGGTCATGTAGTCCCACGTATTACCTAGTGGGGGGGTCTTGTGGAAGCTTTCTTTCCTGTGGACTTGTTACTCTCCCAGTGAGGATTGTGGGTAATGCAGTCTTGGGTTTATCACTCACTGGGGGATTCTGGGAGATTCCTCCCCCCATAAAGATTTAAATACAGTGTCAGGTTTACCACAGGCCAAGAGGTTCCTGGAATATCTTTGCCTTAGGTAATACAGTTCTGAGATTTATGAATAACATGCCCACATTTTTCCTTGATAAGCATTGGCAATTCTGGGAGCTTCCCTTTTTTTCTTGGGATTGTGGGTAGTGTAATCCCTAGTTTACCTGGCCCACAGTAGGGAATAGGAGTTCCTAAACCTTAGTCTGTACATGATACATTCCTGGATTTACCACTTATGACAGAGGATCTTGGAAACTTTCTCTCATTAGGATTGTAGGTAATGTAGTCCCATGTTTTACCTGATCACATAGGGAATCTTAGGAATTTCTGCCCATAGTAGAATTGTGGGTAAAGTGGCCTCACGATGAGGAATTTTGGAGCCTTTCTTTTTAGAAAATTATAGATAATTATGGATAACTAAATTATAGGTTAATTTAGTCCTGGGTTTAACCCCTCAACATGGGGGATTCTGGGACCTTCCTACCTCTTTGGAATTGGAGGTAATATATTTCCAAAATTTATTTGCTTGCTTCAGGGATTCCTGGGAAACTTGTTAAAATTATTGTCAGCACTATAGTCCTATTTGACTGCCCATTAGATAATCTTGGTGTTTACTACTCCTGGGATTGTGGAAAATGTAGTCCTTGGAATGCCCCTCACTGTTGAGGATCCTGGGAACTTCCCAGGATTGTGGATAATGCAGTCCCAAGTTTTGACTTCAAACTGCAGTGATTCCTTAAAAATTTATTCACAAAGGATCATGTGCACAGTAATTCAATTTGACTGGTCACTGATGGGCAACCATGGCAGTTTCTGCCCCTTACAATTGTCGGCAATAGTCATTGGAATTTCCCTCTTACTGTAGAGGATTATGGAAACTTCCTCCCTAAGAACTGTGGGTAATATAATCCCAAAATTTGCCTACTTACCTAAGAGATTTCTGGAAAATTTGTCCATGTAGTATTGTGGGTAATGAATATTTGCAATTTATCACATAGCAGGAAAATTTAAGAGCATACTGTGTCATAGCATTGTGGGTATTGTAGTCCTTGGAATTGCCCTCTTACTGTGGAGGATCCTGGGAACTACCTCACTAAGTATTGTAGTGAATGTTGTCTTGTAATTTGCCAGATGACTGTATGGATTACTAGGAAACTTGTGCATTAAAAAACTGGCATATGGGGTTCTATCATGTCAGAACTCACAGTTCTGCAGGTCTGTATATGGTTTCTATGATTGAATGACTCTCAGGACTGCTGTTCTCCATGGATATAGCAAGTGCACTATTTTTTTTTAAATGTTTCCAGGAAATTCAAGTCTGGTGGAATTTACATGGAAGTCACAAGGAACTGGGGTTTATGATGCCAGGACTCTCAGTACTTTTGGGCTCTATGTGCAGAGACAGGAAACTATGTTTCTGTGGTTAGAGCAAACCTGGAGTTTCTGGGTTTTATGTGGAGTAAAAGTACAGTGGGATTCCATTGCTTGCAGGATTTGTAATGTTACTGGACACTTCTATGTGGACATCCAGAGAACTGAGATTTTATAACAGAATTCACAATTCAACTGAGCTCTATGTAGACAGAGGGGAACTTGGTTCAATGATGGCAGGAGACTGAAGTTCTAAGAAGGTGGGTCTCATAGGGCTGCTAGGCTTTATGTGGAGAGTCAGATAATGGGATTTCAATAATTTTGTGTCTCCCAGCACTACTATATCCTGTGTGGAGAGCTGGTGAACTTGGGTTCTATGGTGGCAGCACACATAGGCCAGTGAATCTGCTGGACTCTACAATGAGAGATGGGGAGAAGAAAACTGGTTTCTATAATGACAGGATGGCAGGGCTTTGGGTATCTGTATGCAGAGCTAGAGTCTTGGATTACATGTTGGCAGGAATCACAGGGCTTCTGGAATCTATATAAAGAAGGAGAGACCTTTGTTTCTATGATGTCAGGTCATGAATGACTGCTAAGCTGTACATGGAGAGGTGTAAAATGATGCTTATAATTGAAAGGGTAAAGTTTCTAAGCTGCAAAGCCTGAGTTAAAATGTAAAGGACTAGGTATTGTAAAGTTTCTGAACTGCACACAGAACCTGAAATTCCTGAGGCAGTTAAGACAATGCCCGGTACCGCCCACTTAGTTGTTTAACAACCTGGACCCAGTGCAGTTTGGCACGTAGGCATTCAGGGCCCAAACCAATCAGTTTGAATGTATCCCCTCCTTAGGACTGACCTATCACTCCCGCCTGACCTGTTCCCGCCAATGAATGTACTAATCATGTTTGAGAGTTGTTTGATTTTCCCCGCGGTGTGTGGTGATTTGTTAAAGGAGACTGTGATGTGTGTAAAGTCCCTGCCCTCCCTAAAAAAGTGTACTTAAGCACTGCTCAACCCCTGCTCGGGGCTCTGGGCTGCTCTCCCTTTTTGAGTGAGCATGGAGCCCCAGCATGCTGGATCTGCAATAAACCCCTTTTGCTGTTGCATGAGTTGGTCTCTTGGTGGTCTCTTCCTCCGACCCTTACATAATGACAAGATACATAGGTCTGCTGAAGTCTACATTGAGAGTATAGAATTTTTGTTTCTAGACTCAGATTTTATTCACTGCAATACTTGCAGGCCTCTGAGAATTCACCTGGAGAGCCAGGAAACTGGTATTCCTTGATGACAGGACTTGTAGTGATGTTTGTCTCTATCTGTAGAGCCAAGGAACTGGGTTTTTATCATGACAAAACTCCCCAGGCTAAAGCACAGTACTTTAAGAGGCAGGGGCTTTGGGTTATATGATGGCAGGACTCTTAGGCCTGCTGAGGTCTATGTGGAGAGCCAGGGAAATTGGGTTCTGTGATGGCAGGGATGCTGGGTTCCATGCAGAGACAAAAGTGACTTTTATAATGACAGTATATACAGTGCTTCTGGGTGGGGTTTTCTTCAAAATCTAGGTGTAGTGGAGCACATCTGTAATCCCAGTGGCTCAGGAGGCAGAAGGATTACGAGTTCAAAATCAGCCTCAGCAACAGTGAGGCACCAGGCAACTCAGTGAGACTCTGTCTCTAAATAAAATACAAAAAAAAAAGGGGCTGGGGATGTGGCTCAGTGTTCAAGTGCCCCTGAATTCAACCCACATCACCAAAACAACAACAACAGACACAACAACAAAAACCCCACAGGAAACTGCAATTCTAGGATGGTAGGACTATCTGTCCTGCTAATATTTATGTGGAAAGCATTGAAGCTGAGGTTCTATTTATGGAAGAATTCCCGGTCTCCTGGAGTCTACAAGAGAGACAGGTAAGTGGGTTTCTCTGGCAGCAGTGAAGCCAGATTTGGACAGGCAGTCAGTGTAGATAGGTAATTTGAGTCAGATCAGATCTAGGAGGCCAATTTGAGTGAATATGGGCATTTGGATATTGTCCCCTGAGGGATCTTATCAAGAACCTGCCCCTGCTCCAAAGTAACCTGTCCCAGGAATTTCCCCTCCCTATAGGGAGATATAAGGTTGTTAATGTGTCCTTGGATACTGTGCCCTGCCCTTCCCCCTTCAGCCCACCAATTTCCCATCTTTTGGCCCTCCCACTGGGCATTCCTGGGCCTAGTCACTAGGCAGGAAGGAGAAAGATAAGGGGGAAAAGGCAGGAGAACAAAGGAATCCTAGGACATACAAAAAAGACAGAACACCTGGCTTCTTGGGATACCAGGATACCAGCTATGGCCCCCTTCTCCCTTGCTGGAGGAGTCTATGTTACCCCTTTTAAAATAAATCCTGGTTCCCATGCTTGCCTCAGTGTGCTTCTTTAATGTTCAAACTTCAACATGTGGGGAAGCAGGACTCTCACTGATAACCGGCTGTGTTACTGCTATTTATTTCTCTGATCATTGAAGTATAACACCGGAGAAGCATGCCGAGGAAAGTGTAGAGTGGAAAGTGGAAGGCTTTATTAAAGGATAGCAGAAAACACTTCCTCCTGGAGGAAGAAGGGAACCCAAAAGGTGGAATCCATGGAGGGGAGGGGTCTTCCATTTTTTATAGGTAAGGTCTTCTTTTATTCCCCCCCCCCATTTCTGTCCTTTGTTTCCCTTTATCCTGCCATGATAGAATGTAGGTGGGAAGGCCAAAAGGTTGGAGACAGATGACTGAAGGAGTAATCTGGGCAGGAAGGGCCTGGGGTGGTTTGATTAGCACCTCCTTGTTTGCTGGGAGCTGTTTCATTAACAGTTTCTTAGAATGGGTTCCAGTATTGGGGACATTAACATTTCAATTTACCCAAGTGCTGTTCTGGTTTTCTGAACTGCATTCTCGATAATGGTCTCCATTTTTTTTTTTTTATCTTACCACCTATGGTGGCCACTGAGTCACCAAATGTCTGTAAGTTATACTGACATCAATAGAGGCTTTATGGGGGCTGGGGATGTGGCTCAAGTGGTAGCGTGCTCGCCTGGCATGCGTGCGGCCCGGGTTCGATCCTCAGCACCACATACCAACAAAGATGTTGTGTCCGCCAAGAACTAAAAAATAAATAAAAAAAAAAAATAGAGGCTTTATGAATTGGAAAATGTGTCACTATGTTGTTTTTTATTTTCATTTTTTAGTTGTAGATGGACACAATATCATTATTTATTTACTTATTTTTATGTGCTGCTGAGATTCAAACTCAGTTCCTCATGCATGAAAAGCAAGTGATCTACTACTGAGCTACAACCCCATTCCACTATGTTGTTTTTATATTATTATTTTTGCAGTACTGGGGATTGAAACTAGGGGCTCTTGCATGTTTGGCAAGTGCTCTGCCACTAGTCAAGATCTCTATCTCGGGCTGGGGATGTGGCTCAAGCAGTAGCGCGCTCGCCTGGCATGCGTGCGGCCCAGGTTCGATCCTCAGCACCACATACCAACAAAGATGTTGTGTCTGCCGAGAGCTAAAAAATAAATATTAAAAATTCTCTCTCCCTCTCTCTCTCTCCTCTCTCACTCTCTCTTTAAAAAAAAAAAAGATCTCTATCTCTCCTTGCCCTTTATTTTATTGTTATTTTGAGACACAAGGGTTGGCTAGGTTGCCCAGGTTGGCCTTGAACTTTCCAGGACTCCTCCTGCCTCAGCTTTCCAAGTAGCTGGGATTATATGTATGCCCTACAGCACTGGCTCACCACATGTTTTTATTTATTTATTTATTTTTTACATTTTATTATTATTATTTTTTCAGTTTTAGGTTGACACAACATCTTTACATTTTTTAGGTGGTGCTGAGGATCGAATCCAGTGCCTCATGCATGCTAGGCAAGCACTCTACCATTGAGCCACAACCCCAGCCCTTCATCACATGTTTTTAAATGGAGAAAGATATGATTTAAATTTTCAAGTTACTTTAGTAGAATGCTGGAAACATTTTGTGGCAAAAAAGAAAAAACATATAATTTTCACATGGAGGGTGAGAGTAAAAAATTTGTCATAATGAGGAATTAAGAAAGTAATATAGTTCAGGGTTGAGCTCTTGAAGCTGAAGAGGTTGCTAAAGATGTTCAGGTGGAAGGTGTGGCTGTGACTGCACAGGGCTATAGGACCAGGTAAATGCTCTTTGGCGTGGAGAGGTTCAAGGATGAGTGTTAGAAAATTAACCACACTCGCATCACTCTGCAAGACAGGGGGCCTGCTTAAATTACCAAACAAAACAGGAGGCTGCTCCGGAGGCCTTTAGGGGATGATATGTGAAACCAAGTATCATATCATTACTAACACAGAACACAGACCTCCATAATTATCTCACTTCTAAATAATTTTCAAACTCATTTCTCTGTTTTAACAACGAGAATAGTAGCACAGTCAACTTCTATAAAATACCAGATGGTAATAAGTTACTAGGGAGGACTTGTACTTGGCAAACACAGGTTATTAAGTTCCTGTGACACTGAGATGCGATACTGTTACACTGGAGCCTTAACTCATGCTCAACAGTCAATGGGTTGGACTTTGCTTAAGCTCAGTGAGTGGTTTCTAGTGTGTCTCTGCTTGGGTTCACAGGAGGGCACCATCTGCAGCAAGCAGCACCACCCAAAGGAGCTGACTCCATGGTCTACCGACCCACTCAAGTCGATTCCTTTCTATGGAACCTCCCGCTGCAAGGACACCGGGCAGCCTTGGCTTTAGCTTTCCTGGGAGTCCACTTGGGTGAGAAACAGAGGCCTGGGGTCGCTCACCCGGGAACCCCAGCTCCAGCTGTGCGACTGCGCAGATCGCGACCTGGAAAGAGACCCCACCCTAGAGGCTCAGGGGGCTAGACGGAGCCCAAGCGCAATGGCAGGCAGTCGCCTGCACTGCTTCCTTCTCTCTTCCGCTGGTCCTCCCGTGCATACCATTAGCTCACCTGGACGCTACTGTGGGTCTGCTGTCCTCTGTGATTGCTTCCGCCCAGGTGAGCCCAGGCTCCCGACTTGCGGTGGCCTCGGGAGGGCGGGCGCGGCAGGCGGAATGGGGGCGTGCTGGGGGACCGCTGGGCAGTGGGGCGCGGAGGCTCCTGCCTGCTATATGGCTGCGGAGATAGCGGCGCAGGGGAGAGGAGCGCCCTGGAACGCTCGGTTCACAGCTGCCTTCGGAACTCTGACTAGGCGCCAAGGTCCTAAGGTGAAGGTCAGGTGGAGAGCGACAGCTCCCTCTGACCCCGCGGGCAATGGTCGCATCCTTAACGCAGAGGGGTCTGCAGAGCCTGCTAATTAGCTGGAGGGACTCTTGGTGGCAGAGAGCACCTCAGAGCTCGTCCTAAACTACAAAGCCAGAGTTGTCCTTGATGGGACTTAAACTCCTGGAACTTTATTGAGGAAGGACAGAAGTCACGTCCTTGGGCACATTTCTGAGATTAGCCTAGGGACCTGCATCTCCAGGCACTGGGACAGTGAGCCTGACACTCAGGGAAGCTAGGCACCCAATCTTCTTTTTCTTTTTTTTTTTCTTTGTTTCTTGTTAAAATTTTGAGTAACTATAAAAGTAACTTTAAAATTGAAAATAAGAAACCTATTTCCATGGCTTATGATTTTCAGAAAATTGTTTTAGCAGTATATTGTATTGAGGATATATAATCATATCACCCAAGTTTGCTGGGTTCCATGTGGTGATCCAGGAAACTAGGTTTCTATAGTGACAGTGCTTCTGGGCCCCTCTGAAATTCAGTGTCCGTTCTTTCAATAATGGAAGAACTTCCAGGGTTACTTGACTCTATCTGCAGTGCCAGGATTTCTATCTGGGTTTCTATAGTATGATATATGCAGTGCTGCTGAGCTCTGTGCAAACATCAGGTAGCTAGAGCCTATTGTGACACTGTGCTAGTAGACACTTGTAAAACAACAGAGAATGAAATTCTATATTAGTAGGACTCATAGGGATGCTGACTTTTATATGGAGAGAGGGACATAGGTGTCAATGATGGAGGAACTCCCAGTGCTGCTGGGCTCTCCCTGGAGTGTCAGGAAAGTGGCAGTACTCATAGTATTGTTGACCTCTGTGTGATCATCAGGGAGCTGGACTGTATGCTTACCAGATACACTGGGTTGCTGGGCTCTGCATTGATAGCCAGAGAATGGGGTTCTAGGATGGCAAGTTTTGCAATCCTGAGGATCTTTGTGTGGAGAGAGAAGAAACTGGATGTCTATGATTTCAGGATTCTCAAGTTGCTGGGATTCACATGGAAGACCCAAGGAACTGGTGTTCCATGAATTCAGGACTCTCAGATTTTCTCTGCTCCTGGAGAAGAGAAAGGGATTCTAAGATAACTGGATAGGCAGTACTTCTTGGTTCTAGGAAGAGGACCAGGGAACAGTATTTCTTTGGATGGCAGAATTCCCAGGGCAGATGAACTCTACTTAGAGAGCCATGGAAGACAGGTTCTTTAGATTTCAGGATTCATGGAGATGCTGACTGTATGAAAGGTGGGATGTTAATGGTATTTTAAGATGGCAGAATATGGGAAGCCAGGGAACTAACTTGTCTTCTGTAATTGAAAGATTACAAGGGCTAGTGTAATCTACATGTAGAATTGGGAAAATGGGATTCTATGATTGCAGAACACTTTAGGGATCCTGATCTGTATGTGCAGTGACAGGGAGCTATGTTTTTCACTAAGGGCTGGTGATCTCTGCATTCCAAGCTGGAAATGGAGTTCTATGATGGCAAGTCTCACGGTATTCTGTGTTCCTGATGGAGAGGTGGACAATGTTGATTGTAGTGATGGCAGAATGTGCAAGGATGTTCAGTTCTATGTGGAGTTCCATGAAACTAATGTTGTATGCTTGTAGGATTCATAGGGCTGCTTGGCTCTACATGGTGAACCTGGAAGTTCATTATGGCTTGATGTTCAGGACTGCAGCCTCTTCACAGATTGCCAGAGAACTGGGGATCTATTAAATCAGAACACCCAAGGCTGCTGGAGTCTGTTCGGAGATCTAAGGAACCCTAGTTCTATGATAGCAGTACACTGAAAGCTGCTGGACTGTGTATGAAGAATAAGGGAACTGGCTTTATAAGGTTGTAGAACTTGTAGAAATGCTGAGCATTTTGTGGAGAGCCAGAGAACATGGTATCTAAATTGGAAGGAAAAACAAGATTGGACTCTGTGAAAAAACAGGATATTGTTTTTCTACTGAGCTCTTTTTGGAGTTCTAGAAAGTCAGCAGTTGTAAAGCTGCAGGGCACTTTGTGAGGAGCCAGGATGTCCCGACCGGCAGGACACATCAACGTGGGCAGCGAACCTAGATGGGGAGGAATGAAGGGACAAGAGACATGAAGGGTGACAGCAAGACAGGAGTTCTGATCAAGCTGCAAACTTTTATTGTTCACACAGGGGTATTTATGTGCTGGGGATGGGGGAAGCTCTCTTATTGGCAGTTGCTGGATGTCTTCACAAGGTGAAATAACGCAGGATGTTTCAGGAAGACAGATGGCCGCAGGATGTCTCAGGGAGATAGATGGCTGCAGGGTGTCTCCCAGGCAGGATGTCTCCCAGGGGGCTGTTTCCTGTAACTGTCAGGCTATTCTTTGAAGGAGAACTCCCTTCTAGTCCCTGGCACTGTCAGGCTATTATTTGAAGGAGAACTCCCTTCTAGTCCCTGGCACCAGGAAACCAGGTACCTATTAGGGCATGATTCTGAGGTCTGCTGAGTGCTAGGTGGATACCAAGGAAAATGGAGTACTATTATGGTAGGAATCACAGAACATTTAGACAACATATGGAGAGATGGGAAACAGGGCGTCTATGATGGCACACATTGTGGTACTGCTGGTAATGGGGTTCTATGATGGCAGGGCTTGAAAGGCTAATGGACTTGATGGAGAGCCAGGGATATGTGGTTCTATTGATGGCATGATTTGTAGTTCTACTGGTCTCTATGTGTTGGAATAGTATAAAGGATTTATATGGATGACAAGCCTCATAAGCTGCAGAATTATACATGGAGTACCAGAGAAGTGGCACTTATGATGACATGATTTCCAGTGTTGCTGAGCACTGTTTGGATAGCCCAGGACTGGGATTCTAATGATGAAAGAATTATGAATTTTATGTGGAGAGTCAGGGAAGTAGATTTCAGTATTCACAGAATTGCTGGGTTCTATGTGGAGAGTGAAGAATGTGGGGTTCTATGATGGGAAACTATTCAGGACTGCTGGAATCTATGTGGTGAGACATTGAGCTATAATTCTATTGATGTCTAAGTACCAAAGGGCTGTACACAGACAGAGAGCCAGTAACTGGAATTGTATGATGTCAGGACTCATGGTTCACTAGACTCTGCTTAGCCCAAACAGTTGTGTTATTTGATGACAAGACTCACAGGGCTGGTAGACTCTATTTGAGCACAAGGGAACTGGATTTTTACAATAGCAGGATTATAAGAATGCTGGTCTCTTTGTTCAAAGCCAGGAAACAGATTCTATGATGGAAGGAATATAGGGAATTCTGACTTATTGTGGAAATACTGGAAATTGGGATTTTCTTGATGACATGACTCATTGGAACTGTTGGGCTCTTGATACTGAGACAAGAAACTTGTGTTACATTGATGGCATTATGTTTATATCTTCTGAGTTCTATGAGGTAATTCAGGGAACTGGAGCCCTATGATGGTGTGTATCATAAGGCTACTTGACTCTCCATGGTGAGTCAGGAAAATCTGGGTCGGTTATGGAAAGACTGTAGGGCTGTTGTGCTATATGTGATGAACCAGGGAAGTGAGATTCTATGATGGTGGTCACTCATGGCTTGTTGTCTCTACATGGGGTTCCAGGGAGCAGGAGTTCTCTGATGGCCGGTCAACCAGCACTGCTGTGCTCTATGTAGAGACCTAGGGACCTGATGTGCTATGATGGTGAAAAACCAGCCTCTACCTCAGAGCAAAGCCTGTCCAAGGAAGGGACTTGACCTTTGCCCTTGGAAAGACCACAGAGCACTCCTAGGCACATTCCCACCCTGCTAAGTTGTTTATCTACAAATAACAGGAGAGATCTGCTGTGCCAGATGTTCCTGACTCAGTCAGGATAGGTGGGGATCCATAGCAACCCCCTAGCAGCCAACAATCATCATGAGACAGGGAAATACCTGGGATGCCATATGACTCTCCCAGTAGTTTATGGTGGTTGATAACATGTTGGGAAACCATGTAGTTCAGCACCAACAACCCTCTTGGCTTAAACCAATCAGTTCAAACGAATCCCTCCTCTTGTAGTAACCAATCACCCCTACCCAACTTGTTCCCGCCAGTGGATGTGCTAATCATGTTTTAGAGTTGTTGTTTGATTTTCCCGTGGTGTGTGATGATTTGCTAAGAGATGCTATGATGTATGTGGGGGTCCCTGCCTTTTCCAAAGAATGTATAAAACTGCTGCAAACCCTGGGCTCAGGGCCTCTCAGCATCACCAGTTGCTGTGTGTGTGTGCGTAGGATTGAGCTAGCTCGCAATAAACACCTCTTTGCTGTTTACATTGATCTTGGACTCTGGTGGTCTTTTGGGGGTCCCGAATTTGAGCATAACAATGGTAGGACAGCCCAAACTGTTGGGTTTCATGAGGAGAGTCAAGAAACTGGCATTTTATAGTGGAAGGAGTCTCAGCATTGCTAGGTATATGTGTAGAGCCAGGAAACTGGGGTTTTAGGGGAATAAAAATTGCCAGGCTCTGTGCTCTATTTGGAGAACCAGGGAATTAAGATACTATGAAGGAAGAACACACAATGCTGATATTATGTATGTAGAGAGCAAGATTACAAAGTTTCTGTGATGGCCAGAGTCTTTATTATACTGGGGTCTACGTTGAATAGCACAGAACTGGAGTCTTTGATGACAGAACTTCCAGGTCTGTAGGGATCTTTGTGTAGTGCCTCAGAACTGATTTTTTATGAGAAGTGCATACTTGACTGCTGAACTCATTGTGTAGCAAAGGGATCTGCAGTCTGTGATGGCAGGATGTTCAGAATTGATGGCTTTGAGTGGTAAGCAATGGAATAGTGAGTCAATGATGTCTGGACTCCCAGAGCTGCTGCTTTTTTATATGGCAAACAAGGAAGCTGATGTTCTGTTGATAAGACTTGAAGTGCTCCAAGATTTATGAGAAACTTTAGGGAAGTGTGGTTCTGTGATGGTAGGACTCACAGTACTGCTGGACTCTGGTAGTAAGGGAACTGGGATTCTATTGATGACTGGACAACTAGGACTACTGTCTTCTAGATAGAAAGACATGGAACTGTTGTCTATGACAGCAGTACACACAGGGCTGCTGCAATCATCATGGAGACAGAGAAAGTTGTGTTTCCATGATATCAGAAATCCACGGGCTGTTGGTGTCCACATGGAGAGGCAGGTAACTGGCGTTGTAAGATGTCAGAATTCACTGGGTTACTGGGCTGTATGATGGCAGGATTGACAGAGCTGCTGAACTCCATGTGTAAGCAAGGGGAATTTATGGTATGCCTCACAGTACTGCTGGGATCTGCTTGGAGAGCAAGTTAACTTGGTTGTATGATGGCAGGAATTGCCAGGCTGCTGGTTTTAATATGGAGAGCAGAGAAAATGGGTTTCTCTGACAGGATTTCTGTGGCTGCTGGTGTGTATGTTCAAGGGGGAGACAATTGGGTTTCTATGATGGCAGAAATTGCAGGGCTTCTTGAATTTACATGGAAGTCACAGAAAATTGGGGTTCTGTGATGTTAGGACTTACAAACTTGCTCTGCTCTTTGTGGACAGCTAGGGAAATGGGTTCTTATGATGGCAGGATGTGAAGGACTGATGGACTACTGTAGAAAAGCCAGGCAACTTGGTTTCCATGATGGGTGGACACACAGTACTGATGGGCTGTACATCAGGAACAGGAGAATAGCATTCTATATGGTCAGGAAATCATACTGTCCAGAATGTCCATTGCTAGTATAATGCTCATGGTCTCAGAATTACCATGGCTGCTGGAATCTATTTGGAGACCCACAATGCCAGGGCTGCTTCTGTTCATGTTCAAAGCCAGGCAACTGGGATAATGATAGCAGGAAACTCAGGGCTTCTGGGCACCAATTGTATAGACAGGTGACTGGGGTTCTATTGATGGATAGATGTGCAATACTGTTGAATTCTATATCCAGAAAACTGGAGTTTTCTGATGGAAGGATTCTTAAGGCTGATCATGTCTACTGGTAGATCCAAGAAACTTGATATCTAAAATGTGAACAGTGCAGAGTTGCACATGTCCACATGGAGAGACAGGAACATACAGGATTGCTGTGTTGTATATGGAGACCCACCTAACTGGTGTTCTATGAGAGCAAAAATCATAGGGCTGCTGTGTTCCGTGAAAAGAGCTGACAGTTTCTTTCTTTCTTTCTTTTTTAATGGGGGATAAAACACCATAGCTATTATAATTTTTTACTCAGATCCACATTTTTCTTCCTGGAACTCTTTCTGAGCCTGTCCCTCATTTTAATGACTGAAACAGATGCAAAGAACACATACACATTTTGCTTTGAATATCTTCTTCCAGTTTTTTGGTGTAAAAACCTAGGAAAAGACTTGAGTATTATCATAATTCTAATAATTCTAATTTTAACTTTTTGATGAAACTGCAATTATTTCACACACAGGTTACACATTTGTCTTCACTCTTACCAATGCTTGTTATTTTAAATTATTTTGAAAATGGTTATATTAACAGGAGTGAGGAAATTTCACTGTGACTTTAACTTACATTACCATAATTAACGAGATGTTAAGCATCTTTTCATATTTGCTAGAGCAGTGTGTATTCAAGTTCTTTTTCAAGTTGAAAAGCATGTATATATATATATATATATATATATATATATACATATGTATACCCCTATTTATTTCTTTATGTGTGTTGGTGAGTCATAACAAGAAATATGGACAAGGCACAGTGTTGGATGCCAGTTAGTCTAGTGCCTTGGGGAGGGTGAGTCAGGGGGAATACAAATTCAAAGCCATCCTGAACAACTTATTGATACCCTAAAGCAACTTAGAAAGACCTTATCTAAAAATAAAATAGTTAAATAAATAAATAAATAAAGGTACGGGGATGGAGCTCAATAGTTAAGTGTTCCTGGGTTCAATCTCTGGTACCAAAAAAAAGGTCTTTGACCCAGTTTCCTGGCACTAACCTTCTGATCCTTGAATTTATGAAGCAGTGTGTCTATTTGCAGCCAGGGAGGTGAATCATGATCTATGAATTCTGGGTGGCTCTGGATGGCTGGGAGCAGTGTAACCAACTCTGTGATTAGCTCATTGGAACTTGTGCCCTCCCACAAGTTTAGGGAGGATTGAGGGTCTGAAGTTTCAGGTGATCACCATGAGAAATTATTTAATAAATCATTAAATTAAAAGCAAAAGGACAGGGACTAAGGACCTTCCATGTTGCTGAAGGTGCTGGGAGGTGGGACCTGGAGAGGGCATGAAGGGACATGCTCTTTATGACTTCTTTTCCCTGATTTTTGTCACCTGCCTGTTCAAGTTTATTATGTAAGATATGTTTGAAAGATAGGCTTTGTGGTGAATTGGCAGTACTAAGTATGCTGCTTTCTGACTCCTGTGAGCCACATCAGACAAAAAAAAAAAAAAGGTGGCCTTGAAAGCTCACATTTGTGTCCATAAACATGGGAGGTATTTACATCTTCTTGAGTCATCTTCAATTTCTTTATTCTATGTTCTATAGATTTCATTGTAGAGATCTTTCATCTCCTCAGTTAGATTTATTCCCAGGTATTTTATTTTCTTTGAGGCTATTGAGAATGGAATAATTTTCTTGTTAACTTTCTCTGTAGATTAATTATTGATGTATAGGAAAGCTACTGATTTTTTATGTTGATTCTGTAACTTGCTACTTTGACAAACTTGCTTATTAGCCCTGATAGGCTTTTGGTGGAGTTTTTTTGATATTATAAGTATAGGACCAAATCATCTGCCAACAGTGATAATTTGACTTCTTTCTTTCCTATTTTTATTTTTTTATTTTATTTTATCCCTTTATTTCCTTCTCTTGTCTAATTGTTCTTCCTAGAATTATATTAAACAGGAGTGGTGAGAGTAGATATCTTTGTCTTGTTATTGATTTTAAAGGAAATGCTTTCATGTTTCTTCTGTTTACTGTGGGGTTGGCTTTGGGTGTTTTCATATATACCCTTTAGGGTATTGAGGTAGGTTCCTTCTATCCCTAGTTTCTTCATTGCTTTTATTTTGACAATTTTGTGCTGAATTTTATCAAAGGCTTTCTCTGTGCCTATCAAGATGACTAAATGATTTTTGCCCTTAATTCTACTTATGTGATGAATTACATTTATTGATCTGTGTATATTAAACCATCCTTGCATCTCTGGTATAAAACCAAGTTGATCATGATGTATAATCTTCTTAGTATGTTGTTGAACATGATTTGCTAATATTTTATTAGGTATATTTTTAAAAAATCTAAGTTCATCAATGATAGTGGTCTGTAGTGTTCTTTACTTTATGTGTCCTTATCTGGTTTTGATATGAGAGTGACACTAGCTTCATAGAATGAATTTGGAAGTGCTCCATTCTTTTGTATTTCATGGATTAATTTGAGGAGTATTGGCTTTAGTTCTTCTTTAAAGGTCTAATAGAATTCAGCTGAGAATCCATCTGGTCCCAGGGTTTTATTTTTTGGAAGGCATTTTTTATGGTTTCTATATATCATTCCTAGTTATTGGTCTGTTTAGGTTTTCTGTGTCCTCTTGATTCAGTTTTAGCAGGTTGTATGTGTCTATTTCTTCTAGGTTTTCCAATTTATTGGAATATAAGTTTTCAATATAGTCCCTAATGTTCTGCTGAATTTCTGTAATGTCTGTGATTTCCCCTTTTTCATCTCTAATTTTATTTATGTAAGTCTTCTCTCTTTTCATTTTGGTTAGTTTGGCTAAATTCTTATCAATCTTGTTTATCTCAGAGTTAGCCACTTTATTGCACAAAGTGTGTCCACTGAAAGCCTATTTCACTGAAAGCCCATTTCTGTGCAAGGGCAAACCTGCATTTTCTTTCCCTTGGCCAGCCTTTCACATCCCCCTTTTGCAGCTGCCTGCTCTTTGCAATAGCATCCATTGGGCTTAGACACTGAACTTCTGCTGAAATCCAGAAGGCCTTGGTGGAAAACTCTTGTGTCCAAGATGAGGACAACCTGGTGTGTGTAGGACAGGGAACCTCCTGGCAGTAAGGAAGCAGGGCTTATTGACCCATGTGGAAGTGCCACAGGTCAGAGCAGTGCCCAGAGCCCAGCCAAGTGTAAGATCCCTTCTGCAGTCTTCCTTTCTGCCTTTCTCTTCTGAATTGCTTTCATGTATGCTATGTAGAAGTAACTCCCATTCCACCTGTTAATTGGTATAATTCAGACTCAAGATCAGAAAGGCAGGGCCTGGGTGTTTACTCAGTAGTTCTCAAAACTCCTTACATAGGCTCAGTCACTATTCCTAGACATAACTTTGTCCCAGCCTCAATATCATGTGTAAACACCACATCATGCCTATCAGCTTCTGGCCCCACCATAATGCAGGGCCCAGTCTTAGATGAAGGAAAAACCAAACCCACTTGCATCGGACACTGAGAAATCTCAGATCCAAAGCTTGAAAGAAAGGTTTAAGTCTTGAAAGGGGGGAATAGCAAATGAGGGCATTTAGTTTTAATTTTTAATTTTTATTTTCTTTTTATGTGGTGCTGAGGATTGAACCCAGGGCCTCACATATATGAAGCAAGCGTTCAGTCACTGAGCCACAGCGCAGCCCTGCAAGTGAGGGCATTTACTGCATGGTTCTCCAAACAATGTGGGGTACATTGAAGTATGAGCAAGTACCTATGTGGAATTACGTTATGGATGCAGAGACTTGAAGCGTGAGTACAAGCTGAATACAGAGCTATGGAGAGGGGTGGCGGTGCTAGAGCCCCAGAGTGCTTTCCAACCCTGAAAGCACCAGCTCCTCGCTGCCCATCTGGTGGGAACCAGGACAGCACTGCCACCGCCTGGTGCAGGTGGGAAACTACAGCTCAGAGTTGTTAAGTCACATAGCCAAACCATGCAGGCTTGGGCCAGGGTGCAGCGGAATTAGAACTCAAAAATCACGACCTGGAATGCAGGCCTTTCTCCCACTCCAGCGCCCTGGATTGACTTTATGGAGCCTGGAGGGCACTAGCCCTTCCCAGGTGTGGCTTCAGGGGTTCCTGGTCTCCACGCTCTGCTGCCAAAAAGATCCTCTGTTTGTGTCACCCATAGGAGGTACCTGCGGACAGAAGCCAGGTTGTAGGTTTCTGAAAGGTGCTTGGTTTATCCTGCAGTGGAAACTGTGGGCCTGGCATCAGCGCACCATGGCTCTGCCCTTTCTCTTCCAGGCTCCCCAGCCCGAGGAGGTGCTCACCTGTTCTGCTTCATTCCCACAGAGCTTCCACTAGTCCCCGGGAGGCAGGGACACTCTGCTCACCCAGAGAAGACCTGCAGGATTCCGGTGGGTTGGAGCTACAGTTGCTAACCTCAGGGCCACTATGGCTCAATGAAAATGAAGGGAAAAGTTAATTGGAACAACAGATAACACCTCTGCAGCCTCTGGACACAGAGAAAGTTGCTCAGATGGCAGAGTGTGCAAACCCCAACAACTGCTAAACCATCCTTTTAGATCAAAACATGGGATGATGGGCTCCATTTTAGCTAAAATATGCAAATGTATATTGAATAACCAGAACAGTGAATTTCAGAGGTTGTGCATCAGGACTAGGTAGTGGAATAGCTCTCTTCGCAACATTAAACAAGCTAATCAATCAACAGAGATGAAATTAAAAAGAGATGAAATTAAAAGTTGGGATGGAGGTATGAAGCTGTAGCATAATGTCCTCTAAGCTAATCAGAGGTGAGACATAGGGGCCCTAATGACAGCCACCTTCAGGTTCTCCCCTAGATGTGGTTCTGTGGGGATCCTGGAGTTTCCTCCATGTTTTTCTGTTGTTCCCCAGGAAGCACCTATCAACAAAGATGCAAGCCTGGGTTGTTGTGCTTGCATTTTTCTGAGTTTACCACCCACATCCAGAACTTTTTAATGTCTTTCCATAGGCAGCAACTGCATACTGAGCCTGAGTTTATCAGATGCATATACAGGTGTTTCTATTCAGAATTCACTTTTCCTCTGTGAGGTATGCAAAGGTAAAGGCAGTCCAGAGTAGAGACCTGGGGGAGCTCAGAGACACCAGGGCCTCCATGTCATGGATTCATAGCAGTTATGCTATTTGTTCACCCATTGAAGCACATCCTGATTGCTTAAGGTATTGGGGCATTGTGAATAGAAGTACTATATGTAACGGTGTGCTGTTATTTTGGTATACATTTTTGAGGCAGTTTTCTATATTTTTAGGACCATATGGTGACACCATGTCTAACTTTGGGGAAAATGCCCAGTTTCTTGATAGTGTTGAACTGTTTTGTGCTCTTCCATTAATGCACAAGAGTGCCTGTGGCTGTTCATCATCCTCATGGTTGATACTACACTTTCTAAATACCTTAGCAGCTCGGTAGGTGTGCAGTGCACTTGGGGTCTTAGTTTGTGCTTTCCTCATGACAGGTGATACTAAGAATCATTTCAATGCTTCTTTACCATCTCGTATCTTTCCTGTGAGTTGTCTGTTCATATCTTTACCCATTATGTGTCTTATTATTGAGTCTTACTATATTTTGTACACAAGTTTGTTTTAGACATATACTTTCCAAAGATTCCCCCAGTCTTTGATTTGTCTTTTTATTTCCTTAATATGATTTTTTTTACAGAGGAATTTAATACAGTCCACATTATCAGGTTTTTCTTTCATGTATTTCTTGTTGTTATTGTTTGTTTGTTTGTTAGCAGGGATTGAACCCAGGGTGCTTAACCACTGAGCCACATCCATAGCTTTCATGGATTTGGGGGGTGGGTTGTATTTAGAACCTCATCGTGAAACATGTGATCATGCACATCTTCTAGAGTTTTACAGTTTCCCATTTTAAATGCAAATCTATAGAGTATTTTGATAGGTTCTGGCATCCATATGTGTGGCTTCTTGAAGTGTGTGTCCTTTTGAAGTCAGTGATGTCTAGTCTAAGTTTAAAAAGAGTGTGTTGGGAATTTCTGGAATGCACTGAATCTTCAGATCAGGTTTGAGGTAGTTTCATCTTAATTATATTGAGACCTGAACAAAGACTATCTCTGTATTTATTTATATTTCATTTGATTTCTTTATAAACATTTCAAGATTTTCTGAAATATGATTGTACTTTAATACTTACATGTAAGTACTTCAAATTTGGGGTCTCTATTTTAAATATTAATTCTTTAAAATATTTCCTATTCCAGTTTATAAATTTCACTGTTTCCCCTACATGATGGCTGAAATATAGGAAATCAATGAAATTTTGTTTATGGGCCATGTACTTTGCTGTTTGCTATCTCCATCCATTCTGATCAAGACATAGGAGGTAGGCTCTATTTCTTTTCGATTTCCAAAATCATGACCTGGAATAGTCAGAACTATGAATTTAAGAGCTTCATTGTGCCTAGCACAAGGGGGTACATCTCTGAACAGTGAACACCCAGCATTCTTCACTGCCCACAGTGGCCAGGAGGGGCCACTCAGAACAACTTTCTCTGATCAACTGCTTTTGGGGGCTGTGTTCTGTGCCCTAATCAAACTTCCTTCTCCTGGGGACTCACCTGAGATATGCTACATAAGGGACTCCTAGAGGCTCTATCAAAGGTGTAGACCAGAGGTTTTTTTCTTCTTCTTCTTTTTTTTAATCCTGGGGAGACACCTGGAAAGATACCATGGACTGGGGAAGCCTGGTGGATATGTCTACGGTGAGGACCAGAGCTTCCTTCTCCTTGGCACCTACCCATGGAGGCTCCACTGTGGATTCAGGATGACTGAGGTACATGTGAGGAAAATATGAGGAAGAAGCTTCCTGAGCATTGCCTGGTTGGCTGAGAAGTAAGTTCTGCCATGTTCTTTACTTTCTCAGGTAATATTTTAGGAGAACTTATTTTACAACAGTATTTCTTACTGAGGCTTTCTTACATGCTCCTTATCATGGTATGTCAATGTATTTTGTGTTGCTTGAGTGTCTGAGGACACAAATGCCCCCTCAAGATGGTGCAGGGAGGGCCCAGTGACTGGAGTCTCATTGGGGCCTGAGGGTAAGGGCTCATGAAAATGCAGCAAGAAGCTCTCAGGAGCCTCTAGGGTGAGATATGCAAAAATTATGATGGATCACACTACCCAGATTCCTGGGTAACTGTAGAATCCTCATTGCAATTACCAGAGCCTTCTGCAGGGAGGGCAGCATGGTCAAATGACAGACTGTGCTACCCGTAATTCTTGGGGATCTGCAACTTGCAGAGACCTCTGCAGAGAGGGCTGTACTGACAAAAAATCAAACTATGCTGCCAATTACTTTTGGGTGCCTTCTCTGCCCAGGAGCCTCTGGGGGTGAGAATTATAAGGGCAGAATATCAGACTTCAATGCTCAGAATCTCTGGGGATGCCTACATACCCTGTAAGCCTGTAAGTCCCAGAGGATTTTGTGGTGATGGTTTTGTTGGTAGAGCTCACTTCCTAGAATCTCCAGGGTCCCAGGGAAAGCATGGGGTCTTCAGCTCCTGTGATCCTCAGCAGGACTGTGCAGGGCAAACACTAGACTGCATTATCCAGAACCCTCAGGGACTGCAGCTTCCAGAATCCTCTGCGGTGAGTGGGCAAACCACTGGACTGCATTACCCACAATCCTAAGGGGGAACTTTAGTTTCAGAATTTTCTGCAGTGAGTAGGAAAAACACAGGACTAAATTACCCACAAATCTCGGTGTCAGTAGCTCTCAGGATCCTCTGTTGTGAGGACTGTTGGACTGAGAGCTTAACTACAGTATCCAGAATCCTTGGTGGGGTGTGTTGCCCGATAGTATGCAGCCTGCAACTCCCCGAGGCCTCCCAAGTGAGAGCTGTGCATTATGCAGGTCAGACTACACTACCTACAATTCCTGGGGACACACTGTTGAATGTGCTGCCTATAATTCCAGGAGGCTTCCACAGTGAGGTCTTCAGTACCAAGAGAAGCATGTGGCCTTCAGTTCTCATGACCCTTGCAGTAGGGGCATGTAGGCAAAACACTGGACTACCTTTTCCAGAATCCTCAGCGGGATCACAGTTCCCAGGATCTGCAATAGTGAGGACTGCAGGGTAGGGAGTTGAACTACACTACCTAGAATTCTTGGAGGTGCCCTGTGTCCATGTGGCCTGGAACTCTCAGAGGCTTCCACAGTGAGGGCTATGGAGGTAGAGGGAAAGACTATACTACCCAGAATCCCTGGGGGCCTGCAACTCCCAGACACCTTCCTTTTGAGTACCACAGGGGCAAACTTTGTATTGCACTACACAGACTCCTCAGGGGTGTCTAGGTAGGCTTGTGCTACACAGATCCCAGAGCCATGATGGGGTTGAAGTCCACTTAGGTAGGATGGATTGCACTACTCAGAATAATCATGGCCCACAGCTCTCAGTGACCTCTGCGGTCAGAGCTAACTGAGTAGAACTGACTACAATACTCAGAATTCCTGGAGGCTCTGAGCTCTAAGTAGTCACTGTACAGTTGAACATAACACCAGGCTATAATACCCATGATCCTTGGGGGCTTGCAGCTCCCAGAATCCACTGTAGTGATGCTGCATGGGCAGAACACCAGAATACACTGTATAGAATCCCTAGGGATGCCTGAGTGACTGTGTAGCCTGCAATTTCTAGAGACCTCTGCAATTGGGGCTGCATTGTAGAAGACTGGATTACACTACCCAGAATCCTGGGTGGGGGTATGAGGTTGAATGTGCTACTTGAAGCCCCCATAAACCTCTGAAGTGAGGGCTGAGTGGGCAGAATGCCAGGCTACACTGTTCAGAATCACCAGGGGTGCCTGAGTAGCCTGCACCTCACAGAGACCTCTGCAGCTGGCTGCAATGTGGAATACAAGACTGCACTACCCAGAATCCTGATGGTATGAGGGTGAATGTTGCAACCCCTAGGCTTCTGGGGTGAGGGCTGCATTGGTAGAACACCAGAGTCCACTGCCAGGGTTCTCCAGGGTGTCTGGGCCAGCACATGGCACACAGCTTCCATGGTCCTGAAGGGCAAAGACTGTGTGAGCAGAACACCAGACTACACTGCCCAGAAACCCCGAGAACCCTGAATCTGTGTAGCCTGCAGCTCCCAGAGGCATCCATGGTGCGAGCTGGACAGGCAAGACAGACAGAATAATCTAGAATGCTCATAGGCTACTGGGAATTTGGTCTGAGCTCAGGTTCTTCTAACCTCCTACAGTGGTCACCCTGGGCTGGGAATTAACAGATTTTCTTAAAACCCCTGATTCTGAATTGGAGCAGTCCCTGGCTAAGTCACTCTGTCTCAAAGACTACATGTCCCAGAAGCCTCTGAGGTGGTCTGTTTCTGGCCTCTGCCCTTGGGCTGAGGGTCTAGACTCCCTGTAGCTGCCTCCCTTTGTGCCTCTGCCTGCCTGTCTCAGGCTGCTGTAACACTTGGCCTGGTGGAGTGCAGCCAGGGTGTCTCCTGGACTCCATTTCTCCTTTTCTGAGATTCCACTCCTCAGGTGCCACAGCCAGACCTAATTAGAACAGTGGGAACATATTTTATTCATTAACTGCTGAGGGTGGAAGAAGGTGCTTACATTCACCAGGGAGCCAGGAGAGGCCCCGCCTCTGAGCTGGGAGGAGCTCCTGCACAGCGCATGGCCAAAGGGGCGTGGTCAGTAAGGGGCAGGGCCTTGCCACCATCTTTAATGCTCCCTCCTTGAGAGTGAGGAGCTGACTTCTCCCTCAGGACCAACCCGAGAGAGCCCTAGTCCTCAGAGTGTTGGGTCACTCCATGGGGAGTGGAAGAGCTTCCTTCTAAGGGCAGATTGAGAGAGACACCCAGGTTGCGGACTTTCGTGGGTCATGCCTCCAGGGGCTCACGGAGCTCCCTTCTCCTCAGAGCAGCCTCAGTGTTGATTCTTGGCTTAGGGACTTTCATGAGTCACGTCTCTAGGGATGCCTGGGGTTTCCTTCTCCTCAGCAGCCTGAGAGAGACACTTGGTGTGGGGACCCTTGTGGGTCATATCTCTAGGGGTGCCTGGGGTTCCCTTTAACTCAGAGTGGCCTGAGGGAGATGCCTGGTGCGGGCACCCTCTTGGGTCATGTCTCTATGGATGCCCCGGGTTCTGTTCTCCTCAGAGCAGCCTGACGTAGGGGCACTGGGGGGCTCCCTCATCCTTACAGCAGCCCGAGGGAGATGCCAGGCCTGGGGAGCCTCGTGGGTCATGTCTCTAATTAGACTGGGGGTTCCCTTCTCCTCAGAGCTGCCTGGGACAAACGCCAGGGTAGCTGTGCATGGCGGAAGGGGGCGTGGCCAACCAGGGGCGGGGCCTCAACCCCATCTTTAAGGCCGCCTCCTTGAGAGTGAGGGACTGGCTTCCCCCTCAGGACCAATCCAGGAGAGCCCCAGTCCTTGGAGTGTTGGGTCTCTCCACAGGGAGGGCCAGAGCTCCCTTGTCGGAGCAGATTGAGTTCCCAGGTTGGGGACTCTCATGGGTCATTCCTCCAGGGACTCACGGAACTCCCTTCTCTTCAGAGCAGTCTCAGTGGACTCTTGGCTTAGGTACTTTTGTGAGTCATGTCTCTAGGGATGCCTGGGGTTCCATTCTCCTCAGAGCAGCCTGAAGGAGACACTTGTTTTGGGGACCCTCGTGGGTCACATTCTAGGGACACTGCGGGACAACCTCATCCTTACTACAGCCTGAGGGATATGCCAGGCCTGGGGAGCCTCCTGGGTCACGTCTCTAAGTAGCCCTGGGTTCCCTTCTCCTCAGAGCTGCCTGGGGCGGTTGCCAGGGTTGCTGTGCTTGGCCAAAGGAGGCAAAGTCAATCAGGGGTGGGGCCTCGCCGCCATCTTTAATGCCGCCTTTTTGAAAGTGAGGAGCCTGCTTCCCCCTCGGGACCAACCCTGGAGAGCCCCATTCCTGGGAGTGTTGTGTCACTCCACATGGAGGGGCAGAGCTCCCTTCTCAGAGCAGATTGAGAGAGACCCAGGTTGGGGACTCTCGTGGGTCATGCCTCCAGGGGCTCACAGAGCTCCCTTCTCCTCAGAGCAGCCTCAGCATGGACTCTTGGCTTAGGGACTTTTGTGAGTCATGTCTTAGGGATGCCTGGGGCTTCCTTCTCCTCACATTGGCCTGAGGGAGATGCCAGATGTGGGGAGCCTTGGGGGTCGCAACTCTATGTAGGCCCTGGGTTTTCTTCTCAGAGTGGCCTGAGGGAGATGCCTGGTGTGTGGACTCTCTGGTTTGTGTCTCTTTGGATGCCTGGGGTTCCCTTCTCCTCTGAGTAGCCTGGGGGAGATGCCTGGCTTGGGGACCCTCATGGGTCATGTCTCTAGGGACACCTGTGATTCCCTTTTCCTCAGAGCAGCCTCAGAGAGATGGCTCAGAAGCTTCTGGCAGCTCTGGCAGCCGGTGAGGAGATGGTGGGAAACATGAGGAGCAAACCCTGTCCTGGACCTGAGAGCTGAGGGCAGCCTTGGCTGTCAGCCCCACTCTTTCCTTCACAGTTTTATCCTGGCTCCCTGTGCAGCAGTTACCCTTCCTTAGGCTGTGACCCTCATCATCTTAACATAGTGACTTAGGGTGGTTTCTAGGGAACCTGTCAGGGAGGAAGGAGGAATGTGTAGGGAGAGAGGAATGTACAGCCTAAGTGAAGGGGACCCCAGTCCACTTCGTTGTTTTCCTTAGTGTTTAAGTGGTTTGCTTTTTCTTGCAATGTTAACATAGTAGAAAAAAATATTGAAAAGTACATATGTTAACAGCCCACTATGTTATTTTTTTTTAAAAATTAATTTTTATTTTTGAGTACTGAGGATTGAACTCAGAACTTATCTTTTTTTTTTTTTTGTTGTTGTTGCATGTGACCACTGAGCCATATCTCCAGCCCTATTTTGTATTATAGAGACAGGGTTTTACTGAGGTGCTTCATGCCTTGCTTTTGCTGAGGCTGGTTTTGAAGTTGAGATCCTTCTGCCTCAGCCTTTTGAGCTGCTTAAGTTTATTTTTTTTTAAAGAGAGAGTGAGAGAGAGAGAGAGAGAGAGAGAGAGAGAGAGAGAGAGAGAGAGAGAGAGAGAGAGAATTTTTAATGTTTTTTATTGTTTAGTTCTCGGCGGACACAACATCTTTGTTGGTATGTGGTGCTGAGGATCGAACCCGGGCCGCACGCATGTCAGGCGAGCGCGCTACTGCTTGAGCCACATCCCCAGCCTCCTGCTTAAGTTTAAATATATTACTTTTAACAAAGCCAGAATTTATTAAAAATACATCTCATGTTTTTTTGTGGAATCAAACTCATGAACCACATTTTTCTTTTTTTTAAATCTCTGCTTAGTTTTTTTTTTTCAAGTTTTTTTAGTTGTAGAAGGGCACAATATATTTATTTTATTTATTTCTTTTTATGTGGTGGTGAGGATCAAAACCAGTGCCTCACACATGCTAGGCCAGCGCTCTACTGCTGAGCTACCACAGCACACGTTTTTCTTTTGGTGGAGAGTTTAATTAGCAAGAAGCCACCCCTCCAGGACCCTTTTGCTAAGGCCTTCCCCTCCAGACCCTGCCTCTCCTCTAGGCTCCACCTATATTTTATGACCCTGCTTGTCCTCCTGATTCACCCTTTCCCCTACTTCCTACCCTGCCTCTCCTCTAGGTCCTACTCATGTTCCAGGGCCTGTCCCTTCCTCAGGTCCCACACCTCTGTGAAGCCCTGCCCCCTTGTGACTCATTCTCCCCCTCCTTCAGACCCTGTCTCTCCTCCAGATCTTTCCCTTCTTCCTGTCCTGCCCCTCCTCCAGACCTCACCCCTCCTCTTTCAAATTTTTTGTTTGTTGCACGTGGACACAATGCCTTTATTTTGTTTATTTATTTGTATGTGGTGCTTAGGTTTGAACCCAGTGCCTCACACATGCTAGGCAAGTGCTCTACCACTGAGCCATAACCCCAGCCCAACACTCCTCTTTAAACCTGCTTTTTCTCCAGACCTCACTTATCTTAAAGCCCCCCTCTCCTGACCTTCCATCCCCCTCCTCCAGACTCTGCCCCTGCTAGTCTAGGATGAGCAGCTCCCTGCCTGCTGTGCTAATTGGCATTATATTTGTAATGGTGCACAAATAACATCTTTTGTATAAACACTGACATCCTGCATTGGATGAATTATCTTGACTAGTATCAAAATTTGACATACCATGAAATAAATTTAGAAAAGTCACCTTTCTCTCTCTTTTATTCTCTATAGATCATGAACATTTGAAATAAAATCAGAATTTGTTAAAGGGCAGATGACAGCCAGCCTTGAGCCCTGATGATCCCAGGATCCCATCCAGTGGGAGAACTCTAAGTATCAGTCCAAGCTTTTCTATGCTAATTGATTCATTTATTTTTCTTATTTTAGAGTTATTTTGCTATGTAATTCCCCATGGCCTTTGGTTCTGTGTAATAGGTTTTTGCTGTTCAATTTTTAATTAATATTCTTTCAATTTTCTACAGAATTTTAAAAATTTTTTTTAGTTGTCAGTGGATCTTTTTATTTTATTTATTTATTTTGTTTATTTATTTGTGGTGCTGAGGATTGAACCCAGGGCCTAATACATGCCAGGCAAATGTTCTGCCTTTTTGCCACAACTCTAGTCCTGTATAGGATTTTTAATTCTGTGAACTTCTATTTTTTAATTCATTTTCTATTTGATTACACCAATAAGGAATATTTTAAAAATTTAGTTTACTTTGTTTTTGATTGAGACAATTGTTTTGTTTGAGAGAATTGTCTTGTTTGGAAATGCTCATAATCAAATGATTTTAATTAATTTCGATTTATTAAGACATGTTTGAGACTGGATGTGCAGCTCAGTGGCAGAGCACTAGCCTGGCATGTGAGAGGCCATGGAGTCCATCCCAGCACCACACACACACAGAATATGTCTTTGAGAGGACTCAAGCATGAGAGGTATAGTTTCAAAAGATCACTATTGGGGCTGGGGTTGTAACTCAGCAGTAGAGCACTCGACTAGCACGTGCGAGGCCATGGGTTTGATCCTTGGCACCACATAAAAATAAGTAAATAAAACAAAGGTATTGTGTTGAACTACAACTAAAAGTAAAGAAAAAATTCTAAAAAAGATCATGTATTTACACATGTACACATATTCCAAAGTGCCTCTTCCAAATTCATATGAAATTATTCTCAGAAAATTTCAAATCAGTTTTAAAAGAGAAGAGGGATGATGATATTTTTAATGTTAACTATTGATATTTCATGATATTTAAAACCACTATAGATGAAATCTCCTGAGATTTTTTGTAATTCAGATACATTTACTCAAAATAAGCTTTTAAAAAACATATTTTTTTTTCTTTTCAAATTTAGAAAGCATTTTCATATGTCCTATTAAAGTTCTATATTCATCAGAAAGTTCTCTTATTCCTTGCATACAAAGGGATGGGCCTTCTAATGAGCATGATACTTTATGTTGTCAGGAATTCTTGTGGGAGAACTCTTTAAGTGTTTTGCCTCTGTCCAAAATATCATTTAAAATGTATCAATTTGCTTTTGATTTCAGAAATTTATCTTTCTTTTGAAATTATGTATTTATTAGTATTTAGGGTTATCCATGTAGGAAATGCCATGATTACATTTTATCCTAATGTTGGTGCCCCTATGTGCTTATAAGGTGGCTTTCAGAATGCAGGTGAGTATCTCTCTCATATTTGTTGGATTCATTAGAAAAGTACATGCACTTTTGATCATATTTAAATGGTTACATTTGAATTATTAGAAGCAGAAATCAGACATGTTAGTATTGTGAGCTGAACAAAGTGCAGGTTTACTTTAATCATTTTGAGGAGGCTGACATAATGGCTTCTGCCTTGTTCTATACCTGCCATAGTTGTCAGATGTCTCGCTTGGAGAATTTTTTTTTTTTGACACTGGGGATTAAACCCAGGTCCTTGCTTGTGCTATGCAAGCCCTGAACTACATATGTCCCCAGTCTTTGTTATAATTTCATTTTGAGACAGGGTCTAGCTGAATTGCTAATGTCAGCCTCAAATTTCTGATTCTTCTGCTTTATCCTCCCAAATAGCTGAGATGACAGGCATGAGTCAAAGTGCCTGGCTTGTCCTGGAGGATTTTGATGTCAGTATCATATGTTTCCAATGTGTTAATAATTTCCTAAGCTAGATTATGTTCATATCATATGTTTCTTATCAATATTCAATAAAGCCTTTTTGTTGTCTTTTGATGGTATGCTTAATGTGAACATAGTTTATGATGTGACACCATTGTTTATGGTGATCTAGCTATGCAATACACTGTAAGGAGAGTATTTTGATTCTGAGAGTCTCAAGTGTTTTAGGTCCAACATGTTTCCTTAAGAGGAGTGATTATTCATTTTCTATTTGATTACAAAAATAAGACAAATTTATTTTTTGTGTGGTTCTGGAGGTTGGTCCTAGGGACTCCTGCATGCTAGGAAATCTTTCTACATCCCCAGGTCCATAGATCCTTTAGTTGTCATTAGCTTCATGATGAGCTAGTGACAATAAAATTACTTAGAAGTTCAAATAGAGTTAGACTCATACAAGAGTGTGGGCATCCATAGCTCCTTGTGATTTCTAAAAGGTAAAGTGTTTTCTCACAACACAGCAGCATCTAATATAATTTCTGGACCAAGCTGACACCTCTGCTTCTCTTGGCTCACCACTTCCTGCAGAGTTCTTGGAGGAGATGAATATTTCTTTGACTATTTGTCTCAGTCACAAATATTTGATTATATTGCTGCTAAAAAGGTATGCATAGAAATAAAATAGAGACAAGGATTCTTTGGGATAAATGATTCAGACACAGTGAGTCAATTTGCATTAGGACTTTTTTATATAAAGTCATTGTTTCAGGAAAGTTAAACCAGGAGTTGAAATCGAATCTCTAAAATGTCATTTTTTTTCTCCTCTATTGATCAAGTTTTAAGAAGGCAAACCTAGAACCTGGTGATAGCATAAAAATATAAGGAGTTTACTTACGTTATTACTTCAACATGAAATATGTAAAAGAAGCACATACTTTGAATTTTATATTAGTTTGAACTATTTGATTTTTGTGTTATGAAGGTTTATAATAAAATACAGAACTAGCTAAGAGTGTCAGTTACCAGTAATTAACTGTATGAATAATTAAACAAGTAAGTGTTTGAGAAAATATAACCATGTCCTAAGGTTTACTTTAGAGTAGTTTAATGTTTTTTTTGTTTTTGTTTTTGTTTTTTTTTTGGTGGGGAGGTACTGGGGATTGAATCCAGGGACACTTAATCATTGAGCCACATCCCCAGCCCTTTTTTATATTTTATTTAGAGGAAGGTTCTCACAGAGTTACTTAAGGCCTCACTAAGTTTCTGAGGCTGGCTTTGAACTCGAAATCCTCCTGCCTCAGCCTCCCAAGATGCTGAGATTACAGGCATGTGCCACCATGCCAGGCTTAGTTTTATCTTTATACAGAGATTGAAAATAAAGTTCAGAGATTTCCCAGGTAGCCTCAATCTGGTTTCTTCCCTTGTTATGACTTAGGTGAGCTGTCTCTAAAGTGTTAACATCTTAGACCATTTGTCATGAAGAAAAAATAATGGTATGTTAACATTAACTGAAGTCACATATTCTTTGGATTCTCAGTTCTGTGTCTTCCTGTTCTAGGATCCCAACTAGGAGCCAACATGACATCCAGTCATCATGTCTCCATAGACTTCTCTTGGGGTGACAGTTTCTATGAACTTTCTTGTTCTGATGACCTTGAGAGCATTGAGGACGACTTGTCAGGTATTTTTATAATTTTTTTTGAATTTTCCTTTTTTCATATTTAAACTGGGGCTGTGGGTCTGGGGGAGGCAGGTCACAGAGGTGAAGAGCTGCTCTGTCATCTCTTGTCCTTATTGTCATATTAGTATTGACTGTGCTCACCTGGCTGAGGCAGTGCCTTTCAGGTTTCCTTGTGTTTCTCATATTTAGCCTGGGGCTATTGGATTGGGGGAAGCTGGACACTGAGATGAAAAGCAGCTCTATCATCTCATGCCCTCAAGGTGAAATGTTATTATTGATTGTGCTCACCTGCTTGAGGAAGGGCCTTTCAGGTTTCTTAGTATGAAGTTACTCTTTTTTTGCATGTCCACATTGTCTGTTCTTCTGGAGGAAGTTGTAATGCAGAGCCCATGCTCAGGGATCAGAGAGTTAGCTCTACCTCCTTGATGACTGTGTCTCTCTCAATTATATGGAATTCTTCTGGACAAGAGGTTTCTACTCAACCTCATTTGTTTGTGTATTCAGTCATTTATATGTATCAGTCATCTGGATAGTTTGATTAAGCTGTTTTTTGTTCTTCCCCCCTTTTTAAATACTACTTTGCAGCTCAATTTATCCCTACTTTAACCATTAGGAATTCTTTCCATTGGAGATCTTTCCGTTATTTCCTGTTGTCCTTTAACATATTTTCTGTTTTTGTCCCAAAGTTTTTTCTTTCTGATATTTAAATTACCCTGACTTATATATTTACTGTGTTACTCTTAGTATCATTTCTTCAAAGAGTCATGGCTCCTTTGATTGGAGAGTGATATTAAAATCTTTCATCTGGCAGGGGCTGGGGTTGTGGCTCAGTGGCAGTGTACTCATCTGGCATGTGTGAGGCACTGGATTCAATCCTTAGCACCACATAAAAATAAACAAATAAAACATAGGTCTTTAAACAAGTGTATAAAAAATATTTCATCTTGCATCTTGATCCACACAACTGACAATGCAAAGAAGTTTATGTGTATTCTAATTTTTTCATACCCCCTAGTTATAACTATGTTTATGTGGAACCATCTGTGAATGTATTAAGCAAAATGTGAGTTTATACTGATCTGCAGTCAATGGATTCTGACCCATTATGACATAGATCCCTCTGCCTTCACCCCTTGTTTATCATAACTTCTCACCCCATCAGTGGGAAATCTAGCTCCCAGTTTCTGCCATATAATTAATTCATTGTTCCATTATGAGCAATGAATTCATCATTGCTCCAGATTATGGGCTGTGACATAATAAGAAATACACATTCAGCCTCTGCACCCAGTTCCTGGTGAAGCACTCCTAAAATCTTTATATTTGCTGAGTGACAGAGGTGTTAGGAGCATTTTTTTGTCCTAATATTGATTCTTTTACCTTGGTTATTTGCACAGAGCTCCTAAATCCTGCAGAATCTCCTGGGGGCCTAGGAGGGGCTTGTACTTTAATAAGGACTTTTGGTGGGCTCTAGGGAAGCTTCAGGAAGGAGGATGGTCATGAGAAAAACCACAGGAAGGGTGGTGCACCACAATTGCATGTAGATGGAGAGTCCTGTGCTGGGAGGCACCTGGGCCTCATCCTGCACAACTCTTCCTCTATAATTTTGTCTTTTCTAGAATGTCATAAAAGGTAAACCATACAGCATGTAGCCTCTTCAGCCTGGCTTATTTCACTTAGTGTACCAGGTAGAATTTATCTATTTCTCTGTGTAGGGTGGTAGTTCATTCCTTTATATTCTGTGTTGGTTATGCATTCAGGTATGGGAGGACATTTTTTTTAATTTTAATAATTATTTTTTAGTTTTTGGTGGACACAACATCTTTGTATGTGGTGCTGAGGATCGAACCCGGGCCGCATATATGCCAGGTGAGCATGCTACCGCTTGAGCCACATCCCCAGCCCTGGGAGGACATTCTTATTTATGATCTGA
The DNA here is from genome assembly GCF_052094955.1 of Ictidomys tridecemlineatus. NCBI lineage: Eukaryota > Metazoa > Chordata > Mammalia > Rodentia > Sciuridae > Ictidomys > Ictidomys tridecemlineatus. Next base: position 200,230,016 of record NC_135482.1, read on the forward strand.
TCAGCATCATAGAGCTTCCATGCATAATTACATGCTAGTTTTGTTTTGAAATACCTTTTCAAAGAATTTCTCTAGATGAGGATAATTTATAGGGACACTGTTGGGTCATAGATTGGACTTTTTTGCTTTGGGAAGAACTGGCACATCATCTTCCAAAGTGGCCATGCCACATGTTCTCCTAGTAATGCCTGAGACTGCTGGTATCTCACATCCTGCAGCTGTTGGTGCACTGCTGTTTCTTAGAGTTCAGCAGTTCTAATAGCTGTGCCATACTACCTCACTATAGTTTTAATTTATGATTCCCTGATGATATGGGATGCTGAACATAATTTTGTATAACTATTTGCCATGTTTTATAGAGTAGGAAAAAATTGTGTGTGTGTGTGTGTGTGTGTGTGTGTGTGTGTGTGTGTGTGTAGTGCTGGGGATTGAACCTCAGGCCTCACATAAACTAGGCAAGTGCTCTACCACTGAGATATAGCTCATCCTTTAAAAAATTTCCTAGGCTGGGCTATGTTTGCAATCTTCCTGCCCCAGCCTTTTGAGTAATTGGGATTGTTGGCCTGCAACAGTGCACTTCATAAAAATTTATTTTTTAGTTTTCAGTGGGCACAACATCTTTATTTATTTATTTATTTATTTTTATTTATTTTTATGTGGTGCTGAGGATCAAACCCAGCACCCCAGTGCATGCCAGGTGAGTGTGCTAAGGCTTGAGCCACATCCCCAGCCCCAAAACAACAACAATATTTCTTACTGAGGCTTTGGCTGCTCATTATCATGGTATGTCAATGTATTTTGTGTGGCTTGAGTGTTCAAGGACACAAATGCCCACTCAAAGTGGTGCAGGGAGGGACCAGTGCCTGGAGTCTCACTGGGGCCTAAGAATAAGGGCTCATGAAAATGCAGTAAGTAGCTCTCAAGAGCCTCTAGGGTAAGAGATGTAAAGATTATGATGGATTGCACTACCCTGAATCCTGGGTAACTACAGAATCCTTATTGCAGTTACCAGAGCCTTTTGAAGTGAGGGCAGCATGGGTCAAATGACAAACTGTACTACCCATAATTCTTGGGGACCTGCAGCTTGCTGAGACCTCTGCAGAGAGGGCTGTACTGACAAAAAATCAAACTATGCTGCCAATTACTTTTGGGTGCCTGCTCTGCCCAGGTGCCTCTGGGGGTGAGAATTGTAAGGGCAGAATACCAGACTTCAATGCTCAGAATCTCTGGGGATGCCTACATACCCTGTAACCCTGTAAGTCCCAGATGATTTGGTGGTGATGGTTTTGTTGGTAGTGCTCCCTTCCTAGAATCTCCAGGGTCCCAGGGAAAGCATGGGGTCTTCAGCTCCTATGATCCTTAGCAGGAATGTGCAGGGATTAGAGACTGCAGCTTCCAGAAGAATCCTCTGTTTTGAGTGGGCAAACCACTGAACTGCATTACCCTCAATCCTAAGGGGGAACTTTAGTTTCAGAATTTTCTGCAGTGAGTAGGAAAAACACAGGACTAAATTACCCACAAATTTCGGTGCCAGCAGCTCTCAGGATCCTCTGTTGTGAGGACTGTTGGACTGAGAACTAACTACAGTATCCAGAATCCTTGGTGGGGTGTGTTGCCAAGGTGAGTATGCAGCCTGCAACTTCCAGAGGCCTCCCAAGTTAGAGTTCTGCATTATGCAGGTCAGACTACACTACTTACAATTCCTGGGGACACACTGGTGAGTGTGCTGCCTGCAATTCCAGGAGGCTTCCACAGTGAGATCTTCAGTACCAAGGCAAGCATGTGGCCTTCAGTTTTCATGGCCCTTGCAGGAGGGGCATGTAGGCAAAACAGTGGAATACCTTATCCAGAATCATCAGGGGGAATTGCAATTCCCAGGATCTGCAATAATGAGGGCTTCAGGGTAGGGAGCTGAACTATACTACCTAGAATTCTTGGAGGTGCCCCGTGTCCATGTGGCCTAGAACTCTCAGAGGCTTCCACAGTGAGGGCTATGGAGGTAGAGGGCAAGACTATACTATCCAGAATCCCTGGGGGCCTGCAACTCCCAGACACCTTCCTTTTGAATACTGCCAGGGCAAACTTTGTATTGCACTACACAGACTCCTCAGGGGTGTCTAGGTAGGCTTATGCTACACAGATCCCAGAGCCATGATGGGGGTGAAGTCCACTTAGGTAGGATGGATTGCACCACCCAGAATAATCAATGGCCCACAGGTCTTAATGACCTCTGTGGTCAGAGCTGACTGAGTAGAACTGAGTATAATACTCAGAATTCCCTGAGGCTCTGAGCTCTAAGTAGTCACTGTACAGTTGAACATAGCACCAGACTATAATACCCATGATCCTTGGGGGCTTGCAGCTTCCAGAATCCACTGTAGTGATGCTGCATGGGCAGAACACCAGAATACACTGTCTAGAATCCCTAGGGACGCCTGGGTGACTGTGTAGCCTGCAATTTCTAGAGACCTCTGCAGTGGGGGCTGCATTGTAGAATACCAGATTACAGTACCCAGAATCCTGGGTGGCGGTATGAGGTTGAATGTGCTACTTGAAGCCCCCATAGACTTCTGGAGTGAGGGCTGAGTGTGCAGAATTCTAGGATACACTGTTCAGAATCACTAGGGGTGCCTGAGTAGCCTGCACCTCACAGAGACCTCTGCAGCTGGGCTGCAATGTGGAATACAAGACTGCACTACCCAGAATCCTGGTGGTATGAGGGTGGATGTGCTACTTGCAACCCCTAGGCTTCTGGGGTGAGGAATGCATGCGTAGGACATCAGAGTCCACTGCCAGGGTTCTCCAGGGAGTCTGGGCCAGCACATGGCACACAGCTTCTATGGTCCTGAAGGGCAAAGACTGTGTGAGCAGAGCACCAGACTACACTATCCAGAAACCCCAAGAACCCCGAATCTGTGTAGCCTGAAGCTCCCAGAGGCATCCATGGTGAGAGCTCGACAGGCAGGACAGACTGAATGATCTAGAATGCAATCATAGGCTACTGGGAATTTGGTCTGAGCTCAGGTTCTTCTATCCTCCTACAGTGATCACCCTGGGCTGGGAATTAACAGATTTTCTTAAAACCCCTGATTTTGAATTGGAGCAGTCCCTGGCTAAGTCACTCTATCTCAAAGACTACATGTCCCAGAAGACTCTGAGGTGGTCTGTTTCTGGCCTCTGCCCTTGGGTTGAGGGTCTAAACTCCCTGAAGGTACCTCCCTCTGTGCCTCTGCCTGCCTGTCTCAGGCTGCTGCAGCACTTTGCCTGGTGGAGTGCAGTGAGGGGGTCTCCTGGACTCCAATTCTTCTTTTCTGAGATTCCACTCCTCAGGTGCCACAGCCAGACCTAGTTAGAGCAGTGGGAATATATTTTATTCAGTAACTGCTGAGGGTGGAAGAAGGTGCTGACATTCACCAGGGAGCCAGGAAAGGCCCCGCCTCTGAGCTGGGAGGAGCTCCTGCACAGCGCATGGCCAAAGAGGCGTGGTCAGTAAGGGGCAGGGCCTTGCCGCCATCTTTAATGCTGCCTCCTTGAGAGTGAGGAGCTGACTTCCCCCTCAGGACCAACCCAGGTGAGCCCCAGTCCTCAGAGTGTTGGGTCACTCCACAGGGAGTGGAAGAGCTCCCTTCTCAGGGCAGATTGAGAGAGAGACCCAGGTTGTGGACTCTTGTGGTTCATGCCTCCAGGGGCTCATGGAGCTCCCTTCTCCTCAGAGCAGCCTCAGCATTGATTCTTGGCTTAGGGACTTTCGTGAGTTGTGTCTCTAGGGATGCCTGGGGTTTCCTTCTCCTCAGCAGCCTGAGAGAGACACTGGGTGTGGGGACCCTCGTGGGCCACATCTCTAGAGGTGCCTGGGGCTCCCTTCAACTCAGAGTGGCCTGAGGGAGACGCCTGGTGCTGGCACCCTCTTGGGTCATGTCTCTAGGGACGCCCAGGGTTCTGTTCTCCTCAGAGCAGCCTGAGGTAGATGCCTGGTGTGAGGACCATTTTGGGTCACATTCTAGGGACACTGGGGGGCTCCCTCATCCTTACAGCAGCCTGAGGGAGATGCCAGGCCTGGGGAGCCTCGTGAGTCAGGTCTCTAAGTAGCCCTGGGTTCCCTTCTCCTCAGAGCTGCCTGGGGTTTTGCCAGGGTTGCTGTGTGTGGCCGAAGGGGGTGTGGCCAACCAGGGGCGGGGCCTCACTGCCATCTTTAAGGCTGCCTACTTGAGAGTGGGGAGCTGGCTTCCCCCTCAGGACCAATCCAGGAGAGCCCCAGTCCTCGGAGTGTTGGGTCACTCCACAGGGAGGGGCAGAGCTCCCTTCTCAGAGCAGATTGAGAGAGACACCCAGGTTGGGAACTCTCATGGGTCATGCCTGCAGGGACTCATGGAACTCCCTTCTCCTCTGAGTAGTCTCAGTGGACTCTTTGCTTAGGGACTTTTGTGAGTCATGTCTCTAGGGATGCCTGGGGTTCCATTCTCCTCAGAGCAGCCTGAGGGAGACGCCTGGGGACCCTCATGGGTCACATTCTAGGGACACTGCGGGGCAGCCTCATCCTTACAGCAGCCTGAGGGATATGCCAGGCCTGGGCCGCCTTGTGGGTCACGTCTCTAAGTAGCCCTGGGTTCCCTTCTCCTCAAAGCTGCCTGGGGCAGTTGCCAGGGTTGCTGTGCTTGGCCAAATGGGGCGTGGTCAATCAGGGGTGGGGCCTCACCGCCATCTTTAATGCCGCCTTTTTGAAAGTGAGGAGCCTGCTTCCCCCTCAGGACCAACCTGGGAGAGCCCCTTTCCTGGGAGTGTTGGATCACTCCACATGAAAGGGCAGAACTCCCTTCTCAGAGCAGATTGAGAGAGACCCAGGTTGGGGATTCTCGTGGGTCATGCCTCCAGGGGCTCACAGAGCTCCCTTCTCCTCAGAGCAGCCTCAGCATGGACTCTTGGCTTAGGGACTTTTGTGAGTCATGTCTTAGGGATGCCTGGGGCTCCCTTCTCCTCACATTGGCCTGAGGGAGATGCCAGATGTGGGGAGCCTTGTGGGTCGCAACTCTATGTAGGCCCTGGGTTTTCTTCTCCTCAGAGTGGCCTCAGGGAGATGCCTGGTGTGTGGACCCTCTGGTTTATGTCTCTTTGGATGCCTGGGGTTCCCTTCTCCTCTGAGTAGCCTGGGAGAGATGCCTGGCTTGGGGACCCTCATGGGTTATATTTTTAGGGAAGCCTGGAGTTTTTTGCTCAGAGCAGCTTGAGGAGAGGCGTAGCATGGGGACCCTCATGGGTCATGTCTCTAGGGACACCTGTGATTCCCTTTTCCTCAGAACAGCCTCAGAGAGATGGCTCAGAAGCTTCTGGCAGCCCTGGCAGCCGGTGAGGGGATGGTGGGAAGCATGAGGAGCAAACCCTGTCCTGGACCTGAGAGCTGAGGGCAGCCTTGGCTGTCAGCCCCAGTCTGTCCTTCACAATTTCATCCTGGCTCCCTGTGCAGCAGTGACCCTTCCTTAGGCTGTGACCCTCATCATCTTAATATAGTGACCCAGGGTGGTTTCTAGGGAACCTAGCAGGGAGGAAGGGGGAATGTGTAGGAAGGGAGGAATGTACAGCCTAAGTGAAGGGGACTCCAGTCCACTTCGTTGTTTTTCTTAGTGTTTAAGTGGTTTGCTTTTTCTTGCAGTGTTAAAATAGTAGAAAAAAATTGAAAAGTACGTATCTTAACAGCCCACTATGTTATTTTTAAAAAATTTTTTATGGGCTGGGGATGTAGCTCAAGCGGTAGCGCACTGGCCTGGCATGCGTGCGGCCCGGGTTCGATCCTCAGCACCACATACAAACAAAGGTGTTGTGTCCGCTGAAAACTACAAAATAAATATTAAAAAATTCTCTCTCTCTCTCTCTCTCTCTCTCTCTCTCTCATCTCATCTCTCTCTCTCTTAAAAAATTTTTAATTTTTATTTTTGTGTACTGGGGATTGAACTCAATACTTATCTTTTTGTTGTTGTTGTTGTTGTTGTTGTTGCTGAGCCATATCTCCAGCCCTATTTTGTATTATAGAGACAGGGTTTTACTGAGGTGCTTCATGCCTTGCTTTTGCTGAGGCTGGTTTTGAAGTTGAGATTATTCTACCTCAGCCTTTTGAGCCGCTTGAGTTTAAATATATTACTTCTAACAAAGCCAGAATTTATTAAAAATATATCTCATGTTTTTTGTGGAACCAAACTCATGAACCACATTTTTCTTTTTCTTTAATCTCTGCTTAGTTTTTTTTTTCATTTTTTTTTAGTTGTAGAAGGGCACAGTATATTTATTTTTATGTGGTGGTGAGGATCAAAAACAGTGCCTCACACATGCTAGGCAAGTGCTCTACCATTGAGCTACCACAGCCACACGTTTTTCTTTTGGTGGAGAGTTTAATTAGCAAGAAGCCACCCCTCCAGGACCCTCTTGCTAAGGCCTTCCCTTTCAGACCCTGCCTCTCCTCTAGGCCCCACCTATATTCTATGGCCCTGCTTGTCCTCCTGAACCACTCTTTCCCCTCCTTCCTACCCTGCCTCTCCTGGAGGTCCTACTCATGTTCCAGGGCCTGTCCCTTCCTCAGGTCCCACTCCTCTGTGAAGACCTGCCCCCTTGTGACTCATTTCCCCCCTCCTTCAGACCCTTTTTCTCCTCCAGATCTTTCCCTTCTTCCTGTCCTGCCCCTCCTGCAGACCTCACCCCTCCTCTTTAAATTTTTTTTTGTTGCACATGGATACAATGCCTTTATTATGTTTGTTTATTTTTATGTGGTGCTTAGGTTTGAACCCAGTGCCTCACACATGCTAGGCAAGTGCTCTACCACTGAGCCATAACCCCAGCCCAACCCTCCTCCTCTTTAAGACCTTGACTCTTCTCCAGACCCCACTTATCTTCCAGGCCCCCCCTCCTCCTGACCTTCTGTCCCCCTCCTCCAGACTCTGCCCCTGCTAGTCTAGGATGAGCAGCTCCCTGCCTGCTGTGCTAATTGGCATTATATTTGTAATGGTGCACAAATAACATCTTTTGTATAAACACTGACATCCTGCATTGGATGAATTATCTTGACTAGTATCAAAATTTGACATACCATAAAATAAATTTAGAAAAGTCACCTTTCTCTCTCTTTTATTCTCTATAGATCATGAACATTTGATATAAAATCAGAATTTGTTAAAGGGCAGATGACAGCCAGCCTTGAGCCCTGATGATCCCAGGATCCCATCCAGTGGGAGAACTCTAAGTATCAGTCCAAGCTTTTCTATGCTAATTGATTCATTTATTTTTCTTATTTTAGAGTTATTTTGCTATGTAATTCCCCATGGCCTTTGGTTCTGTGTAATAGGTTTTTGCTGTTCAATTTTTAATTAATATTCTTTCAGTTTTCTACAGAATTTTTTAAAATATTTTTTTAGTTGTCAGTGGATCTTTTTATTTTATTTATTTATTTTGTTTATTTATATGTGGTGCTGACGATTGAATCCAGGGCCTAACACATGCCAGGCAAATGTTCTGCCTTTGCGCCACAACTCTAGCCCTGTATAGGATTTTTAATTCTGTGAACTTCTATTTTTTATTTATTTTCTATTTGATTACACCAATAAGGAATATTTTTAAAATTTATTTTAGCTTACTTTGTTTTTGATTGAGAGAATTGTTTTGTATGAGAGAATTGTTTTGTTTGGAAAGGCTCATAATCAAATGATTTTAATTAATTTCGATTTATTAAGACATGTTTGAGACTGGGTGTGCAGCTCAGTGGCAGAGCACTTGCCTGGCATGTGAGAGGCCATGGAGTGCATCCCAGCACCACACACACACAGAATATGTCTTTGACAGGACTCAAGCATGAGAGATATAGTTTCAAAAGATCATGTATTGGGGCTGGGGTTGTGATTCAGCAGTAGAGCACTCGACTGGTACGTGTGAGGCCATGGGTTTAATCCTCGGCACCACATAAAAATATGTAAATAAAATAAAGGTATTGTGTTGAACTACAACTAAAAATAAAGAAAAAATTTTAAAAAAAGATCATGTATTTACACATATACATATATACCAAAGTGCCTCTTCCAAATTCATATGAAATTATTCTGAGAAAATTTCAAATCAGTTTTAAAAGAGAAGAGGGATGATGACATTTCAAATTTAGAAAGCATTTCCATATGTCCTATTAAAGTTCTATATTCATTAGAAAGTTATCTTATTCCTTGCATACAAAGGGATGGGCTTTCTAATGAGCACGATACTTTATGTTGTCAAAAATTCTTGTGGGAGACCTCTTTTAAGTGTTTGCCTCTGTTCAAAATATCATTTAAAAATGTATCAATTTGCTTTTGATTTCAGAAATTTGACTTTCTTTTGAAATTATGTATTTATTAGTATTTAGGGTTATTTCATGTAGTAAATGCCATGATTACATTTTATCCTAATGTTGGTGCCCCTATGTGCTTATAAAGTGGCTTTCAGAATGCAGTTGAGTATTTCTCTCATATTTGTTGGATTCATTAGAAAAGTACATGCACTTTTGATCATATTTAAATGGTTGCATTGAAATTATTAGGCACCTGGGCATAATCCTGCACAACTCTTCCTCTGTAATTTTGTCTTTTCTAGAATATCATGAAAGATAAACTATACAGTATGTAGCCTCTTCAGCCTGGCTTATTTCACTTAGTGTACCAGGTAGAATTTATCTATTTCTCTGTAGGTTCATTCCTTTATATTCTGTGTTGGTTATGCATTTAGGTATGGGAGGACATTTTTTATTTAAATTTTAATATTTATTTTTTAGTTTTCGGCAGACACAATATCTTTGTTTGTATGTGGTGCTGAGGATCAAATCCGGGCCGCATGTATGCCAGGCGAGTACGCTACCGCTTGAGCCACATCCCCAGCCCTGGGAGGACATTCTTATTTATGATCTGATCAGCATCATAGAGCTGCTATTCATAATTACATACTAGTTTTGTTTTGACATACTTTTTCAAAGAATTTCTCTAAAAGAAGATGATTTATAGGGACACTGTTGGGTTGTAGATTGGACTTTTTGCTTTGTGAAGAACTGGCACATCATCTTCCAAAATGGCCATGCCACATGTTCTCCTAGTAATGCCTGAGACTGCTGGTATCTCACATCCTGCAGCTGTTGGTGCACTGCTGTTTCCTCAATTCTCAGCACTGCATATAAATAAATAAAAGTCCATTGATTACTAAAAATTTTTTTTAAATGAGCAATTGAGTTGTGTGTCTTTGGAGTGAGACCTCTGAAACCATGAGCAGCAAATAAGCTTTTCCTTTTTAAAATTTTTCTTTTCAGATCTTTTGGTCACAGTGGTGAAAAAGCTGACTAATTCAGTGAGTGGGTTTTTGCTATGAATAATCTATATGATTCAGTAGTCTTTGGAGATGGTTTGTTGGGAGAGGAAGTTTGAAATATTTAGAGATAAAGCTGGAAAAGGTTTAGTAAGTTGCAGGTGGAGCTTAATGAGGGATTCTGGTGGGTTCTCAGAAGTCTAAAATGCCAATAGGATTGTAAAAAACAAAGAATGGAGTTGTAAGGTTTCAGAGGAAGAGGACTCTATTGAAATACGACTAGAGGGCATTCATATTACATTCTTGCTAGGAAGTTGTCTACATTTTGCCCGTGTCCTGAGACATTCTATGAGGTGATGAGCTAATTAATCTGGCAAAGAAAATTTCAAGGCAACACAGCATTCAGGTAGTGAGATGAATATTGCTGGTGACCTTTAGTCAAATTTACTGTGGATCAGATCAGAAAGCAGAGCAGAAAGATTTTAACAATTTTCACTTTGCCCAGAAAAATGTAAAACTGGGGTGAAGGAAGTTGTTATTGTTCAGTACATTAGCACTGCAGAGATGCTAAATTACTTTACCCAGACACAATATAAAAGATGGCTTGTGGGCATCTTAGGAATTGAAAAGATCTCACCTATCTCTGGCCCAAGGTTATAAAAGTAAAAATTCTTTGAGACCATTTGTGCACCTGCTTGAATAAAGGGGTTGGGAAGTTGTTTCACCATGCTAAGCACTCAGAGGATACTACAGCCATAGTCATAGAAATCTTGCCTACTGGTTGAGATGGTAAAAGAACTTGGCATCAACCAAGTTGCTTTTTCTATTATCTTTTTTTTTTTTTTTTGATTGGGGGACATTGGAGTTAGGGAGTTATGGAGGCTTTCACTGAGATTTCAAAGGAAAACCAGGGAGGCCAGAAAAATGGTTAGTTGCTGTGGGTAGCCTCTGAGAGTGTGATGTATGAAGTGAGAAGGCAGCTGGAACTGTAGTGGAGACCTCCAAGATTAAGAGATTCCAGTACCATGGAGAGTCTGCCAAGGAAAGCTGTGGGAATCAAACAGATGTATAAGCTGAGAGAGTCTTGTGGGTTGCAACCAGCAAAGCCATAGGGCAGAGCTGCACAAGCCCTTTTGGAGAGAACATCACCAGGCCATGTGCCTCAGATGCTGGTTTTGGAACTATAGGTTTTGTGTGCCCAATTGAGTGTTAGTGTTTGTTTGGTCCCACTGGTACCAGTCTTGGATATCAAGAACACGTCCTTGTTTCCCTGATGTTGAAGATTAAACACCCATGAAATACTTAGGTAAGCATAGAAACCAAGTTTTATTTAAGAAAGAAATGAAGATAGACTTCTCCAAAGAGAAGGGAGCTCAGAATTGAATGTCTGTGAGGATGGGTGTGTCTTGCTCTTTTATATACCCCAGACTCCCTACATATGTGCCTAAGGGCAGGAAGAAGCAGGAATATGACCTATCTGGTCCCCCCAGGCTAGGCAGGGTTGCACCCAGATTGCTTTTTTGGCAAAGAAAGCATGTGGGGAGTCAGTACAGTGGGCTTATTTTATATAATTATTCTCTTAACCTTATGTTTCCACCATCCTCATCTATCTCTCCTTGACATCACCCCTTCTTTAAAAGACCCTGTGCTGTTATTTGTTGATTTTTATGTAACTTGCTTTTGCTTTTTATGGGAGCTCATTGCCCCGACCGGCAGGACACATCAACGTGGGCAGCGAACCTAGATGGGGAGGAATGAAGGGACAAGAGACACGAAGGGTGACAGCAAGACAAAAGTTCTGATCAAGCTGCAAACTTTTATTGTTCACACAGGGGTATTTATGGGCTGGGGATGGGGGGAGCTCTCTTATCAGCAGTTGCTAGAAGTCTTCACAAGGCGAGATAGCGCAGGATGTCTCAGGGAGACAGATGGCCGCAGGATGTCTCAGGGAGATGGATGGCTGCAGGGTGTCTCCCAGGCGAGATGTCTCCTAGGGGGCTGTTTCTTGTAACTGTCAGGCTATTCTTTGAAGGAGAACTCCCTTTTGGTCCCTGGCACTGTCAGGCTATTCTTTGAAGGAGAACTCCCTTTTGGTCCCTGGCAGCTCATTGCAGAGAATTTGTCTTGAATCTCAGAAGAGACTTTGGACTTGGCCTTTTGAGTATGCTGGACTCTTGGGCTGGGATGTAGCTCAGTGGCAAAGTATCTGCCTTGCATCCACAAAGCCCTGGGTTTGACCCCTGGTAATAAAAGGAGAGAGAGAGAGAGAGAGAGAGAGAGAGAGAGAGAGAGAGAGAGAGAGAGAAGGGAGGGAGGGAGGGGAGGGAGGGAGAGAATGAGAATATGAGAATATATTGTTTTTTGGAAATGGACTCAAATATTTTGCATTGTGAGTGGACCTGAGCTTTTCTGGGCCAGGGTCAGAATACTATGGTTTAGATATGAAAACTCATGTGGGAGAAAATGCAAGAAAGTTTTCAGGTGAAATGATTGGATAGTGACAGCCTTAAACTGATCAACATGTTAATTCACCCATAAGAAAAACTTAATAATTGTAGGTAGGTAAAGTGTGGTTGGAGGAACACTGGAGGTATTCCTTTGGGAATATATTTTTTCCCTGGTCTCTCTTTCCTGTTTCCTGTTTGGCATGTCCTGACCCGCTCTCCTCCTCCACACCCTTGGGTGAGGTGATGGTGTTCTGTCTCACTTCAGGCCCAGAGACATGAATCCACTTTCTGTGAATGGAGACTTTGGAAACTGTGAGTGCCAAATAAAAATTTTTATTCTCTAAAATTGTTCTTGTTCCAAATTTTAGACACAGTGACAAAAAAAAAAGCTTACTAAAACAATACTGCCTAGAAATAATATAATAGTGGCCCTTTGACTTTTTATGCTAATGTAATATTCATAAATAGCATCTAGAATTAATTTAATAGCTACCATATAACCTTTAATGGTATTATTATATCAATACTGTAGTATCCAAAACTAATATAAGCCTGCACTCTGGTCTTTAATACTGTTTCCACAAGTCAGTTCTTATCCTCAATGTCAATCCTATAATGAGTGTACAGTTTTGAGAAAAAGGAAAAAGAAGGTTTATTGCTTTGATAGCAAAGGAGAAACACAGGGGACTCCTGTCCCAAAGTCTATGATTCTGCCCATCAGGAACAGAGGCCTTTTAAAGAGATTATTCAAAAGCTACATTGCATGTGTTCTCTGTCTGGAATTGTAATTTACTTGTTAATTTCAGAGATAGTAATTTCTGAGATCTTCTTGTACCATCCCCAAATTCTGTATGACTTAATTCCTAAGGTGGATGTGTACTTAAGGACAGAGAAATCTTCCTAAATGGGAAAGGTAATCCTGTTTCTCCTGAGATTAGGGAGGGGAGAGATTAGGGAGGAGCAGAGAGAGAAATAAAGAAATATATATATATCAAGTGCTCTACCATTGAGCCACAACCTCAGCCCCAAGAAATATGTCCTTTTAAAAAATAAGTTGGTAGGGGAGGTGGTAGTTTTGGCTCAGTGCTAGAATACTTTCCTAACACATAAAATAAATAAGATAATAGGTATTGTATCCATCTACAACCCAAACCAAAAGAATTTAAAAAAAACCAACTGCTTTCAATTTCAATATTCTACTATATTAGTCATTTATTTTAAAAAAATCAATAAAAATATTCTACTATATTAAAAGATAGTTACAGTGGATGAAGGGAAAGCAAGGAACAAGAGATAGGTAATCGAGAAATGAAAGATGAAGACCAGGCAGAGATACATTCCAGAGTTTGTCAGAGCTGACAAATAATGGCCATATGTCTGTAGGAAAGAGGCAAAACAGGCTTGAATTCTGGGATTTTTATAGGGCAGGTACAGGATTCAGAGCCCGGAGGATTCTAATACTAAAGGTTAAGGTTTGGGTTGGTATGGGGGAGTGATGAGCCTTTCTCAGAAAGGGTCTTGCATGGGAAAGTGAAACTTTTTCCTTAAAATGGCAGCTGTCATTTAAGATATCCATCCAGATGCTAAGCAAGGACCTTATAGTGGCAGAGCAGAAAGGGCTATATTCAAAGTATAAAGTGGACCACTGTAATAATACTACTATAATATCCATAGTACAGCAACTAAAACTCATATAGTAGCTGTCATGTTGCCTTTAATATTAATGTAATATCATAATGTGGTCACAGGGCAGCTTTTATATTGGTTTTATAGGCCACTGCATGGATATTAATATTAAAGGCCAAAAGGCAGTGATCATATCAGTTTGGTATGCCATAGTGTGCATGTAATATTAGTGTTAAAACTGAAATAAGAGCTGCCTTGTGCCCTTTTAATACTAATATGTCATCTATACTATGGAATTGTAACTGATATAATAGCTCCTCTGTGAACTTTATAACTAATATGATATCCATATTATGGCATCTAAAACTGATATATTAGCTGAAATGTGGAATTTAATGTTAATATTATATCCATCCTGTAAACCTAAAAGTAATATAATAACAGCCCTGTAGCCTTTAATATTAATACAATATTCATATTATAGCATCTAAAACTAATATAGCTACCCTGTGGCTCTTAGTATTAATAGTATATCTATATTATAACATCTAAAACTAATATATGTGCCCAGTGCTCTTAGTACTAATATGATATTTATTAAATAACATCTAAAAAACTGATGTAATATATCTTGTGGCTTTAAAAATTTTTTTTTAGTTATAGATGGACCCAATGCCTTCATTTTATTTGTTTGTTTTTTTATGTGATGCTGAGGTTCAAACCCAGTGCCTCACATAGGCAAGTGTTCTACTACCGAGTCACAACAACAGCCCCTCTTGCGGCTTTTAATAATAATATGATATCCATATCTAGCATCTAAAAGCAATATACTATCTTTCATGTGGCCTTAAATATTAATATACTATTCATGCTATGATATTTATAACTAATATAGTAGCTGCCCTTGGTCTTTAATAGTAGTATAATATTCATATAGTGACCTATAAACCCAATATAATAGCTGCCCTGTGACTTTAAAAAAATTTTTGTGTTAGTTGTTTTTATTTACTTTTGTAGATGGACACAATACCTTTATTTTATCTGTTTATTTTTATGTGGTGTCGAGGATCGAACCCAGTGCCTCACATGTGCTAGGCAAGCACTGTACCACTGAGCTACAACCACAGCCCTGTCCTGTGGCTTTAATACTTTTAATGTAGCATCAAAAATTGAGAAATTACCTCCTTGTGACTTTTAATATTAATATAATATCCTTACTATAGCAACTGAAACTGATAGCACAGCTGCCCTGTGTCCTTTAATACTAGTATACATTCTATAACACTTAAAAGTGACATAATATTTGCTTTGTGGCCTATAATATTAATATGATATCTATAAGAGCTTTTAAAACTGATATAAGAGCTGTCCTATGTGGTGTTTAATGATGATAGTATTTTAAAGCTGATATCATATCTTTCCTATTCCCTTTAATCTTGACAACTTATCCATATTAATATATTTAACACTGACAAAATGACTGTACTATGGCATTTTTTACATCTTTTTTTTTTAGTTTTGATGGACCTTTTAAAATTTCATTTATTTATATGCAATGCTGAGATTTGAACCTAGTGCCTCTCACATGCTAGCCAAGTGCTCTACCACGAAGCTACAACCGCAGCCCATACTGTGGCCTTTAATACAAATATAATGTGCATATTATAGCATGTAAAACTGATAGAATAGCTGCCTGTTGCCTTTAACATTAATAGCTATATAATGTGTATAAAACTAATAGTTTCCCATGACTTACATATTATCCATATAATAGCGTCAAAAATTGATATTAGTTGCCCTGGGATTTAATATTATAGCCTCAATGTAGCCTCTCTAACTAATGTAATAGCTTCCCTATGGCCTTATATAATCATTCTCCTGTGGCTTTTAATATTAATACAATATTCATATTATAGCATCTAATACTAATATAATAGCTGGCAATGTGCCTAAGGTATTAATATGATATCCACATATAGCATCTAAAACTATTAAAATAGCTGCATTTTTTGTCCCTCATACTTATAAGAGATCCATAGTATAGAATCTAAAATTAATAGAGTAGCTGCTCTGTGGCCTTAAACACCAATATGACATCTATTTGTAGCATCCAAAAGTGACATAATAGCTTCCCTTTGGCTTTATTTTTAATAAGATATCCATACAATAGCATTAAAAACTAAAATAATATCTTACCTTGTAGCCTTAATATTAATATGATATGCATACTATGGCATTAAAAATTAATATATAGGTACCATGTGGCTTTTAATATTAAAATGCTGTCTATTTTACAGCATCTAAAATGAATACTATAAACACACACACACACACACACACACACACAAACTATAGCTTCTAAAACCGACAAGGTGGTTGCTCTGTGGCCTTTAATATTAATATGATACCCATAAAGTAGCATCTAAAAGTATTATGATAGCTTCCCTGTAGGGTTTAATATTAGTATTATATCAATAATAATAATATAATATTCTGTATTATACTATATAGTATAATATAGAATATTATAATAATATAATATTCTATATTGTACTATATTATACTATATATTATAATAATAATATAATATATAATAATATAATATAATATTCTATATTATTTAATTTATCTTTTTTTTGGACCAGTAATTGAACCCAGAGGTACTTAACCACTGAGTCACAACCTCAGCCTTTTAAAATATTTTATTTAGAGACATGATGTCACAGAGTTGCTTAGGGCCTTGCTAAATTGCTGAGGCTGACTTTGAACTTGCAATCTTCTTGCCTCAGCCTCCTAAACTGCTGGGATTAGAGTCAGGCACCACCCTGCAGTTGACTCTTGACTAGGACAGGACCTCCTGGGAAGGGGTACCTGTGCAGTGTCCAGAGGTCATCTGGATGGAGGCAGGAAGCCCCTCCTTATTTTCTGTGCTCAGCCCCTATGGGGAAAGGTGTCTACTCTCAGTAAACTGACCACCAGCCCCTTTATTTTCCACCTATCTGACTTTGTCTTGGATTACCCCAAGCTTGTTCTATACTCACTCTCTCAAAGGGCTAGCCAGGCCCGGTGGGCATAGGTGAGACACCATGGCCAAGTGGAGTATCATCTTCTGTACACTCCTGAGGGACTCTCCCTGCTGAGATTAAAAGAGATATTTTGACTGTTCCAAGGTTTGGATGGCAAGAGGGGAGCTGACAGAGAATATGAGGGGTGGTTTGTTCAGCCCTGGACTTTCTGGGATCCAGGGCTTTGGGGACATAAAATATGGGTGGAAAATATTCAAACCATAGCACCATCCTTTTAGATCAAAACATGGGATGATGGGCTCTATTTTAGCTAAAATATGCAAACATATGTTGAATAACCAGAACAGTGAATTTCAGAGGTTGTGCATCAGGACTAGGTAGTGGCACAGCTCTCTCTACAACACTAAACAAGCTAATCAATCAACAGAATCCAAGCTCAGGATGCATTTGCTACCAGTGGAAAAGAGATAAAATTAAAAATTGGGATGGGGATATGGAGCTATAGCATAATGTCCTCTAAGCTAATCAGAGGTGGGTCATATGGACCCTAATGGCAGCCACCTCCAGGTTCTCCCCTAGATGTGGTTCTTTGGGGATCCTGGAGTTGCCTCCATGTTTGTCTGTTTTATCCCTGGTAGCTCCTATGGATGGACAAAGATGCAGGCCTGGGTTGTTGTGCTTGCATTTTTTTTCTGAGTTTACCACCCACATCCATAACTTTGAAATCTCTTTCCATAGGCAGCAACTGCATACTGAGCCTGAGTTTATCAGTTGCATATACAGGTTTTTCTATTCAGAATTCACTTTTCCCTCTGTGAGGTATGCAAAGGTAAGGGCAGTCCAGGTTCCAGACCAGAGTAGAGACCTAGGGGAGCTCAGAGACATCAGGGCCTCCATGGCATAGATTCATAGCAGTTATGCTATTTGTTCACCCATTGAAGCATATCCTGATTGCTTAAGGTATTGGGACATAGTGAATAGAACTACTATATGTAATTGCCTGCTGTTATCTAGATATATATTTTTGAGGCAGTTGCCTATCTTTTTTGGACCATGTGGTGACACCATGTCTAACTTTGAGGAAAATGGCCATTTTTTTTGATAGTGGTGAGCTGTTGTGTGTTGTACCATCAATGCATAAGAGTTATTGTGGCTGCTCATCATCCTCATGGTTGATACTGCACTTAGTAAAGACCTTTAGCAGCTTAGTAGTTGTGCAGTGCACCTTGGGGTCTTAGTTTGTGCTTTCCTCATGACAGTTGATACTAAGAGTCATTTCTATGCTTCTTTGTCATCTTGTATCTTTCTTGTGCATTGTCTGTTCTGATCTTTACCAATTATGTTGTGTTAATGTTGAGTGTGTTCTATATTTTGTACACAAGTTTGTTTTAGACATATACTTTTCAACGTTTTTCCCAGTATTTGACTTGTCTTTTTATTTCATTAATATGATTTTTTTTAACAGAGCAGTTTAATACATTCTACATTATCAGGTTTTTCTTTCATGTATTTTTTGTTGTTATTATTTGTTTGTTTGGTAGCAAGGATTGAACCCAGGGGTGCTTAACCACTGAGCCACATCCCCAGCTTTCATGGATTTTTTTTGGGGGGGGGGCTGTATTTAGAACCTTATCATGAAACATGTGGTCATGCACATCTTCTAGAGTTTTACAGTTTCCCATTTTAAATGCAAGTCTAGAGAGTATTTTGATAGGTTCCAGCATGCGTATGTGTGGCTTCTTGAAGTGTGTCCTTTTGCAGTCAGTGCTGTCTAGTCTAGGTTTAAAAACAGCTTTTTGGGAATTTCTGGAATGCACTGAATCTTCAGATCAGGTTTGAGATAATTTCATCTTAATTATATTGAGACCTGAACAAAGTATATCTGTATTTATTTATATTTCATTTGATTTCTTTCTAAACAATTCAAGAATTTCTGAAAGAATGATTGTACTTTAAGACTTACATGAAAGTACTTCAAATTTGTGGTCTCTATTTGAAATATTAATGGTTTTAAAATTTTTCTTATTCCAGTTTATAAATTTCACTGTTTCTTCTACATGATTGCTGAAATCAATGGAATTTTGTCTATGGGCTATGTATTTTGCTGCTTGCTATCTCCATTCATTCTGATCAAGACATCGGATGATAGGCTCTATTTCTTTTTGATTTCTAAAATTATGACCTGGGATAGTCAGAAGTATGAATTTTAGAGCTTCACTGTGCCTAGCACAAGGTGGTGCAGCTCTGAACAGTGAACACCCAGCATCCAGCACTGTCTACAGTGGCTTCTCTGATCAATTGTTTTTGGGTGCTGTGTTCTGTGCTCTAATCAAACTTTCTTCTCATGGGGACCCACCTGAGAGATGCCACATCTAGGGACTCCTATGGGCTCTATCTAAGGCGTAGACCAATTTTATTTTATTTTTTTAAATCCTGGGGACACACCTAGAAAGATACCATGGCCTGGGGATGCCTGGTGGATATATCTAAGGTGAAGTCAAGAGCTTCCTTATCATTGGCACCTACCCATGGAGACTATGGATTCAGGATGACTGAGGTCCATGTGAGGAAAACATGAGGAAGAATCTTCCTGTGCACTGCCTTGTGTGCTGAGAAGTAAGTTCTGCCATGTTCTTAACTTTCTCAGGTAATATTTTAGCAGAACTTATTTTACAACAGTATTTCTTTTTTTAATATTTATTATTTAGTTTTTGGTGGGCATAACATCTTTATTTATTTTTATGTGGTGCTGAGGATCAAACCCAGCACCCCAGTGCATGCCAGGCGAGTGCGCTACTGCTTGAGCCACATCCCCAGCCCCACAACAACAACAGAGTTTCTTACTGAGGCTTTGGCTGCTCATTATCATGATATGTCAATGTATTTTGTGTGGCTTAAGTGTATAAGGACACAAATGTTCCCTCAAGGTGGTGCAGGGAGGGCCCAGTGCCTGGAGTCTCACTGGGGCCTGAGGGTAAGGGCTCATGAAAATGTAGTAAGAAACTCTCAGGAGCCTCTAGGGTGAGAGATGTAAAGATTATGATGGATTGCACTACCCTGAATCCTGGGTAACTACAGAATCCTCATTGCAGTAACCGGAGCCTTCTGAAGTGAGGGCAGTATAGGTCAAATGACAGCCTGTACTATTCATAATTCTTGGGGACCTGCAGCTTGCTGAGACTTCTACAGAGAAGGCTGAATTAACAAAATATCAAAGTATGCTACCAATTACTTTTGGGTGCCTGCTCTGCACAAGAGCCTCTGGGGTGAGAATTGCAAGGGCAGAATACCAGACTTCAATGCTCAGAACTTCTGGGGATGCCTATATACCCTGACCCTGTAAGTCCCATAGGTTTCTGTGGTGACAGTTGTATTGTTAGAGCACACTACCTAGAATCTCCAGGGTACCAGGGAAAGCATGGGGTCTTCAGCTCCTGTGATTCTCAGCAGGACTGTGCAGGCAAACCCTAGACTGCATTATCCAGAATTGTCAGGACTGCAGCTCCCAGAATCCTCTGTGGTGAGTGGGCAAAGTATTGAACTGCATTACTCATAATCCTAAGTGGGAATTTGAGTTTCAGAATTTTCTGCAGTGAGTAGGAAAAACACAGGACTATATTACCCACAAATCTCGGTGCCAGTGGCTCTCAGGATCCTCTGTTGTAAGGACTATTGGACTGAGAGCTTAACTAAAATATCCAGAATACTTGGTGAGGTGTGTTGCCCAGGTGAGTATGAAGCCTGCAACTCCCACAGGCCTCCCAAGTGAGAGCTGTGCATTATGCAGGTCAGACTACACTACCTACAATTCCTGGGGACACACTGGTGAGTGTGCTGCCTGCAATTCCAGGAGGCTTCCACAGTGAGGTCTTCAGTACCAAGGGAAGCATGTGGCCTTCAGTTCTCATGGCCCTTGCAGTAGGGGCATGTAGGCAAAACACTGGACTACCTTATCCAGAATCCTCAGTGGGGGATCACATTTCCCAGGATCTGCAATAGTGAGGACTGCAGGGTAGGGAGCTGAACTATACTACCTAGAATTCTTTGAGGTACCCATGTCCATGTGGCCTGGACCTCTCAGAGGCTTCCACAGTGAGGGCTATGGAGGCAGAAGGCAAGACTATGCTACCCAGAATCCCTGGGGGCCTGCAGCTCCCAGACATCTACCTTTTGAGTACTGCTGGATCAAGCTTTGTATTGCACCACACAGACTTCCAGGGTTGTCTAGGCAGGCTTGTGCTACACAGATCTAAGAGCTTTGATGGTGAAGTCCACTTAGGTAGGATGGACTGCACATTCCAGAATAATCAATGGCCCACAGGTCTCAGAGACCTCTGTGATCAGGGCTGACTGAGTAGAAATGACTACAATACTCAGAATTCCCTGAGGGCTCTGAGCTCTAAGTAGTCACTGTACAGTTGAACATAGTACCATGATCTTTGGGGGCTTGCATCTGCCAGTATTCACTGCAGTGATGGCTGCATTGGCAGAACACCAGACTAAACTGTCCATAATCCCTAGGGATGCCTGAATGACTGTGTAGCCTACAATTTCTAGAGACTGCTGCAGGGGATGGGGGCTTCATTGTAGAAGAGTGGATTACACTGCCCAGAATTCTGGGTGGGTGTATGAGGGTGAATGTGCTACTTGAAGCCCCCATGGACTTCTGGAGTTAAGGTTGAATGTTCAGAATGCCAGACTACACTGTTCAGAATCACTAGGGGTGCCTGAGTAGCCTTCAGCTCACAGAGACCTCTGCAGCTGAGCTGCATTGTAGAATACAAGACTCCACTACCCAGAATCCTGGGAGTATGAGGGTAAATGTGCTACTTGTAGCCTCTGGCTTCTGTGGTGAGGGCTGCATGGGTAGAAAACCAGAGTTCACTGTCAGGGTCCTCCAGGGTGCTTGCACCAGCACTTGGCACACAGCTTCCATGGTCCTGAAGGGCAAAGACGGTGTGGGCAGAGCACCAGACTACACTGTCTAGAATCCCTGAGAACCCTGAATCTGTGTAGCCTGCAGCTCCCTGAGGCATCTATGGTGATAGCTGGACAGACAGGACAGACTGAATGACCTAGAATGATCTCAGAGGATACTGGAAATTTGGTCTGAGCTCAGGTTCTTCTACCCTCCTACAGTGGTCACCCTGGGCTGGGAATTAACAGATTTTTCTTAAAATTCCTGATTCTAAAATGGGGCCGACCCTGGCTAAGTCACTCTGTCTCAAAGACTACATGTCCCGGAAGCCTTTGAGGTGGTCTCTGCCGTTGGGCGCCTGAGTGAGTGTCTAGACTCTCTGTGGAAGCCTCCCTCTGTGCCTCTGCCCACCTGTCTCAGGCTGCTGCAGCCCTTGGCCTGGTGGAGTGCAGGGAGGGGGTCTCCTGGACTCCATTTCTCCTCTCCTGAGATTCCACTACTCATGGTGCCACAGCCAGACCTAGTTACAGCAGGGGGAATAGATTTTATTCAGTGGAAGAAGGCACTGACATTCACCAGGGAGTTGGAAGAGGCCCCGCCTCTGAGTCATGAGCAGCTCCCTCCTGGAGCACGTGCACATGGCCAAAGGGGTGTGGTCAAGAAGGGGCAGGGCCTAGCCGCCATCTTTAATGCTTCCTCCCTGAGAGCGAGGAGAGCTG
The DNA here is from genome assembly GCF_052094955.1 of Ictidomys tridecemlineatus. NCBI lineage: Eukaryota > Metazoa > Chordata > Mammalia > Rodentia > Sciuridae > Ictidomys > Ictidomys tridecemlineatus. The sequence continues at coordinate 200,252,049 of NC_135482.1, forward strand.
GCTTCCCACTCAGGATCAACCAGGGATAGCCCCAGTTCACTGGAGTGTTGGGTCACTCCACAGAGAGGGGCAGAGCTCCATTCTCAGAGCAGATTGAGAAAGACACCCAGGTTGGGGACCCTCGTGGGTCATGCCTCCCCGGACTCCCGGAACTATCTTCTCCTCAGAGCAGCCTCAGCGGACTCTTGGCTTAGAGGCTTCGTGAGTCTTGGCTCTAGGAATGCCTGGGGTTTCTTTGTCCTCAGTGCAGCCTGAGGGGGACACCCGTCTTGGGGACCCTCATGTGGCATGTTTCTAGGGTTTCCAGGATTTCCTGAGGGAGATGCCAGGGTTGGGGACCCTCACAGGTCATGTCTCTAAGTAGGCCTGGGGTTCCCTTCTCCTCAGAGAGGTCTGGAGGAGACACCAGTGTGGGGACTCTCTTGGGTCACATCTCTAGTGACACCCGGGGTTCCCCTCTCTTCAGAGTTGTCTGAGGAAGACTCCTGGTGTGGGGAGCCTTTTGGGTTGTGTCTCTAGGGACACCTGGGGTGTCAGCAGACTGAGGGAGATGCCTGGTGTGGGGCAACCCTATTTTGCATTATAGATAGGGTTTCACTGAGTTGTTTAGTGCCTTGCTTTTGTCGAGAATGGTTTTGAACTCAAGATCCTTATGCCTCATCCTTCTGAGCCGCTTAGGTTTAAATATATTACTTCAAACAAAGCCAGAATTCATTAAAAATACATCCCCTGTATTTTTAATAATGAACCACCTTTTTTTCTGTAATCTTTGCTTAGTTTTGTTCAATTTTTTTTAATTGTAGAAGGGCACAATGCATTTATTTTATTTATTTTTATGTGGTGTTGAGGATCACACCCAGTGCCTCACACATGCTAGGCAAGCATTCTACCACTGAGCTACCACTGCCACACATTTTTCTTTTGGTGGAGAGTTTAATTAGTAAGAAACCATCCCTCCAGAACCCTCTTGCTAAGGCCTCCCCCTCCAGACCCTGCCTCTTCTCCAGACCCCACCCATATTCTTTCGCCCTGCCTGTCCTCCTGAACCACCTTCCCCCTCCTTCCTACCCTGTCTCTCTACATCCTACTCATGTTCTAGGGCCTGTCCCTCAGGTCTCACCCAGCTGCCAGGACCTGCACCCTTGTGGCTCATTATATTTCTCCTTCAGACCCTGTTTCTCCTCCAGATCTTTCCCTTCTTCCTGTCCTGCCCCTCCTCCAGACCTCACCCTCCTCTTTTTAATTTTTTTTTATTGCATGTGGACACAATGCCTTTATTTTGTTTATGTATTTTTATGTGGTGCTAAGGTTTGAACCTATTGCCCCACACATTCTAGGCAAGCCCTCTACCATGGAGCCATAAATCCAGCCCAATCCTCCTCTTTAAGACCCTGCCTCTTCTCCAGACCCCACCCATCTTCCAGGCTCCCTCCTCCTTCTGACATTCCCTCCACCTCCTCCAGACTCTGTCTCTGCTAGTCTAGGATGAGCAGCTCCCTTGCTACTGTGCTAATTGGCCATATATTTGTCATGGTGCACAAATAATGTCCGTTGTGTAAACACTGACATCCTGCATTGGATGAATTATCGTGACTGTATCAGAATTCGATATACCATAAAATAACTTTAGAAAAGTCATCTTTCTCTCTTTTTATTTTCTCTATAGATCATGAAATAAAATCAGAATTTGTTAAAGGGCAGATGACAGTCAGCCTTGAGCCCTGATGATCCCAGGATCCCATCCAGTGGGGGAACTCTAAGTACCAGTCCAAGGTTTTGTATGCTAATTGATTCATTTTCTTATTTTAGAGTTATTTTGTAATATAATTCCCCATGGCCTCCAGGTCTCCAGTTCTGTGCATTAGGTTTTTTCAATTCAATTTTTGATTAATATTCTTTCAGTTTTCTTCAGAATTTTTAAAATATTTTTTTTTTTAGTTGTCAGTGGATCTTTTTATTTTATTTATTTATTTTGTTTATTTATTTGTGGTGCTGAGGATTGAACCCAGGGCCTGACACATGCCAGGTAAATGCTCTGCCTTTGCACCACATTCTAGACCTTTATAGAATTTTTAATTCTGTGGACTTCTATTTTTTTATAAGGAATATTTTAAAAATTACTTTTAGCTTACTTTGTTTTTGATTGAGAGAATTGGCTTTTTTGAGAGAATTTTATTGTTTGAAAATGCTCATAATCAAATGATTTTAATTATTTTTCACTTATTAAGTTATCTTTGGAGACAGGATGTGCAGCTCAGTAGCAGAGCACTTGCCTGGCATGTGAGAGGCCATAGAGTCCATCCCAGCACTACACACACAGATGTCTTTGACAGGACTCAAGTATGAGAGGTATGGTTTAAAAAGAGCATGTATTGGGGCTTGGGTTGTGGCTTAGCAGTAGAGTACTTGACTAGCATGTGTGAGGCCCTGGGTTTGATCCTGGACACCACATAAAAATAAGTAAATAAAACAAAGGTATTGTGTCCAACTACAACTAAAAATAAAGATTTTTTTAAAAGGTCATGTATTTCCACATACATACATATGCCACAGTGCCTCTTCCAAATTCATATTAAATTATTCTAAGAAAATTTCTAATCAGTTTTAAAAGTGAAGAGGGATGATATTTTTAATGTCAACTATTGATATTTCATGATATTTAAAACCACTATAGATGAAATTTTCTGAGATACAAATCATTACAAAATGTAAGAGACAAGTCAGTAGCTGCTTTTTTTGCAATTCAGATATATTTACTAAAAATAAGCTTTTTTTAAAAAAAGATTTTTTCTTCTTTAAAATTTAGAAAGCATTTCCATTTGTCCTATTAAAGTTCTACATTCATCAGAAAGTTCTCTTATTCCTTGCATACAAAGGGATGGGCCTTCTAATGAGCATGATACTTTATGTTGTCAGGAATTCTTGTGAGAGAACTCTTTGTTTTGCCTCTGTTCAAAATCTTATTTAAAAATGTATCAGTTTGCTTTTGATTTCAGAAATTTGACTTTCTTTTGAAATAATGTATTTATTAGTATTTAGAGTTATTACATGTGGGAAATGCCATGATTACATTTTATCCTAATGTTATCCTAATGTTGTGTTAAGAATTTCCTAAGCTAGGTTATGTTCATTTTTCTTATTAACAGTCAATAAAGCCTTTTTTGTTGTTTTGATGGTATGCTTAATGTGAACATGCTTTATGATGTGACACCACTGTTCATGATGGTCTAGGTATGCAATACACTATAAGGATAGTATTTTGATTCTGAGAGTCTCAAGTGTTTTAAGTCCAACAAGTTTCCTTACGAGGAATGATTATTCATTTTCTATTTGATTACACAAATAAGATACAAATTCTTTTTTTTTCCTTTTGTGGTTCTGGGGGTTGGTCCTAGGGCCTCCTGCATGGTAGGAAATCTTTCTACCACTTAGCTACATCCCCAGCCCCATAGATCCTTTAGTTGTCATTAGCTTCATGATGAGCTACTTACAATAAAATTACTTAGAATTTAAACTAGATTTAGACTCATGCAAGAGTTTGGGCATCCATAGCTCCTTGTGATTTCTAAAAGGTAGAGTTTCCCACAACACAGCAGCATCTAATATCACTCCTGTACTGATCTGACACCTCTGCTTCTCTTGGCTCACCACTTCCTGTCGAGGTCTTGGAGGAAATGGATGTTCTTTGACTATTTGTCCCACTGACAAATATTTGATTGTATTGCTGCTAAAAGGTATGCATAGAAATAGAATAGAGACAAGGTTTCTTTGGGATAAGTGATTCAGTCACAGTGAGTCAGTTTGCAATTAGAATATTTTTTTTATAAAGTCACTGTTTCAGGAAAGTTAAACCATGAGTTGAAATAAAATCTCCAAAATGTCATTGTTTTTTCCTCTGTAGTGATCACATTTTAAGAAGGAAAACCTAGAACCTAGTGATAGCATAAAAATATAATAAGTTAACATATGTTATTACTTCAACATGAAATATGTAAAAGAGGCATATACTTTGAATTAAAAAATTTTTTTTAGTTGTAGTTGGACAAAATGCCTTCATTTTCATTTATTTATTTTTATGTGGTGCTGAGGCTCAAACCTAGCACTTCACACATGCTAGGTGAGTTCTCTGTCACTGAGCTACAACCCCAGCCCACATACTTTGAATTTTATATTTCTTTGAACTATTTGATTTTTGTGTTATAAATGTTCATAATAAAATACAGAACTAGCTAAGAGTGTCAGTTACTAGTAATACCTGTATGAATAATTAAACAAGTAGGTGTTTGAGAAAATATAACCATGTCCTAAGGTTTTACTTTAGAGTAGTTTATTCTTTTTTAGGGTAGGGTACTGGGTATTGAATCCATGGGTGCTAACCCTAATCCTTTGGCTTTTAATATTAATATTTATCATACTTTGCATCAAAAAGTGATATAATAACTGCCCTGTGGACTTTAATTCAAGTATAAAATCAATACTATAAAATTTAAGTGATATAAATGCTACCTTGTGACTTTAAATACTTACATGATATCCAACTATTATACAATTGATAAAATAGCTTCCCTGTGGCAATTCATACTAATGTAATACCCTTATTCTAGAATCTAAAGCTAAAAAAAAGCAGGAAAGTGACATTTAACATCAGTACTATAACATGACAAACTAGTGTAATAGATTCCCTGTGGAATTTAATACTAATATAATATTCTAATACACTATGTAAAATAAATATGATAGCTCTACTGTAGCTTTTAATACTGATGTTATATCCATTCTATAGTATTTTATACTAATATATTAGCTGTCCCGTGAACTTCATGCCAACATGATATCCATATTGTAGCATCTAATGCTAATATAATAATATCTTCCCTGTGACCTTTAATATTTACTCATACTATTGATATTATAATGTAATATCCAGATTATAGCATCTAAGACTAATATACTATCAGCCCAGTGAATTCCAGTAATAGTAAAATCTCCACAGAGAAGCACATACACTTAATATAAGAGCTGTTTTGTGTCTTTTCATGATCATATGATATCTATAATATGCAATCTAAAAGTAACAGTATCTGACTTTGGTTTTTAATATTAATGTAATATGCATACTATAGCATCCTAAAGTACTATAGTAGCTGCCCTGTGGTCTTTAATACTTTTATAATGTCCATATTATAGCACATAAATACAATCTAATATCTGAATTTTGGTCCTTACTAATATCCATATTATAGCATCTAAAAGTAATAAAATATGTGCCCTATGGGCTATAAATGTCATATGATAGCCATACCAAAGCATCTAATACTAATATAATGGCTGCCCTGTAGCCTTTGACTTTAGTATAATATCAAAATTTTGTCCTCTGAAACTAACAAAATAGCTGTCCTGTAGCCTTTTAATACTAATTTTATCCATATGTAGCATCATTATAGTATCCATGTAGCCTTTTATTCTAATATTATATTCATACTGTAGACTCTAAAATGAATAAAATAGCTTCCTTTTTGCCTTCAAGAGTAATATGATATGCACTATGGTACCTAGAAAATATTATAATAGCTTTCCTGTGGTCTTGAATACTAATAATATCCATGCTATAGTACCTAAGACTAATAGGTGCCTGTTGTGTTTAATATTAAAGATCTCCATACTATACCTTCCAAAACCTAATATTATAGCTGCACTGTGACCTGTAATATTAACATAATATCCATACTGTAGCATCTAAAAATAACATAATAGCTGCCTGGTAGCCTTTAATATTGAGATAAAAACTGTGCCCTCTGAAATTAAAGTAATAGCTTCAAGTGATGTTTTAATACTGAGAGTGCATGCATACTATAGCACCAAAAACTGATAATATAGCAGCGTTGTAGAATTTCGTAGTAGTATAATAATTATAACAGAATATAAAACTTTAATATTAATAAAATTTCTATACTGTTGATCTAATTCTGATGAAATGGCTGCATGTAATCTACAATAGCCATACAATATCCATACCAAAGCTTCTAAAACTAGAATAATAGTGCCCTGTGGCCTTTAATGCTAATAGGTATTCATACTACAGTATTTAAAGCTGATACAATAGCTGAATTGTGGTCTTCCATATCAATGCAATGTCAATATTATAGCATATTGAACTAATTTAGTAGCTTCCCTATGACATTTATAAGCCAATATAATATCTAACTTGTTCACTTTAATACTAACATATTTGTATTATAACCTCTGAAACTGATATAATAGCTAATTTATCATCTAAAAGTAATATAGTAGCTGTCCTGTAACTTTAAAACTATTACAATTTTTATGGTATAGCATCAAAATTGATATAATAGCTTCCCAGTGGCTTTTATATTAATATGATATCTGTGCTACAGTATATCCAATACTAATAAAATAGTGGCACTGTGGCTTTAAATACCAATATGATATCCATGCTACTGCAACTCAAGCTAACATAATAGATGATTTATGTCTTTTAATCTTACTATAATATCCCTATAATAGCATATATTACATAACAGATGATTTCTGGCTTTAAATATTAATATTATATCCATAATATAGCATCTTCAATTAATATTTCATATGTCCTGTGTCCTTAGGACACATATTATATCCATAGTGTTGGATTTAAAACTAGTATAATAGATACCTTGTGGACTTTAATACTAATATGATATCCATACTGTAGCTCCTAAACTTAATATAGTAGCTGCCTGGGCCCTTTAATATGATATGTAATATGATAAACATATTGTGCTCTTTAAAACTAAAGTAATAACTGTTCTGTGGCCTTTAGTGCTGATATAATATACCATGAAAAACTAATGTAATAACTTCCTTGTGTCCTTTAATATTGATAGTATAGCATCCAAAATTAATATGATAGCTGTCCTCTAGACTTTAATATCATAATATTCATACTGTGACCTCTAAATTTAATATAATAGCTGTCTTGTGGCCTTTATTACTGGTTTGTTATTCATACTATAGCATGGAAACCTGATTAAATAACTGTTCTGTGGCCTTTAATATTAATAGGATTTCACATTATAGCAAAAAATGATATCAGAGGTCTTTATTACTAATAGATGCAAACTATAATATCTAAAACAAGTAAGTAGCTGTGCAATAGAATTTAATACTAAGTGACATCCATGATAAAGCATGTTAAACTAATAGCTCCCCTGTAGCTTTTGATACTAATATTATAGCCTCCAAAACTGATGTAATACATGTCCCGTGGCCTTTAATATTAATGTTATATCATTTCTATAACCTGTGAAGCTAATTTAATAAGTTTCTTATGAAATTTAATATTCATTTAATATCCATATTATAAATCTAAAACTGATAAATATGTGCTTCATATAAAAATGGTAAATAGGTCCTATAGTATTAATATGATATTGTATCACCTTAAACTAATATAATATCAGCTTTGTGGCCATAAAACTAATATGATATTTATAGGATAGTATTAAAATCAATATACTGCCATGTTGACTTTAATGCTAACATGATATTCATACTTGAGTATCTAATAGTACATAATTATTGACCTGGAGTGTTTAATTCTAATATGATATTTATATTGGAACATCTAAAACTGATGCAATAGTTGTCCTGTGGCTTTTGATATTTATATGATATCCATCCTATAGTATCCAAAGCTAATGAAATATATTAGCTACCTGTGGCCTTTAATATTAATATAATATCCATACTGCAGCATTTAAAATAATAGATGCACTGTGGCCTTAATACCAAATAATTGGTTTGGATATGCTCATGTGTGAGACAATGTAAGGAAGTTTAAAGGTGAAATGATGGGTTATGAGAGCCTTAACCCAAATTAGTAATCCTCTGACAGGAATTAACTGAGTGGTAACTGCAGGCTGATAGTGTGTAGCTGGAGGAGGTGGGTCATTGAGGCTGTGCCTTTGGGGTACATATTTGGTGAGCTGAGCTTAGGTTCTCTGCTTCCTGATCACCACTTTCCTTCACCACACTCTTCTGCCTCACCTTAAGCCCCAAGGAATAGAGTTGGCCATCTATTGGCTGAGATCTCTGAAACTGTGAGCCCCTAAATGAACTTTTCCTCCTTTAAAATTGTTCTTGTCAGGTCCTTTGGTCAAAGCAGCAAAAAAGATGACGGAAATAATAATATACAGGTCATAGATCTAAAATAAATACAATAGTTGCCCTGATGCCTTTAATGCTAATATGATATTAAGAGTGTAACATGTAAAACTGATATATAATATTTTTCTGTGACATTTAATGTTAATATAATATTCATGCCATAATATCCAAAAGTAACATTATAGCCTCCCCATAGCCCGTTATACTAAAGTAATATCCATATTATAGCATTTCAAGCTAATATAATATTTTCCCTGTTGCCCTTAAAGCTAATGTAATACATACTATTGCATCTAAAATTGATATAATAGCTTCTCTGTATCCTTTAATATCAATAGACATCCTTATTATAGCATCTTAACTTGATATAATAGTTGCTTTTTGGCATTAATATTTATATGATACCCATAATATAATCTAAAACTGATAAAATATTAGCCCTGTGGCCCTTATAGGTAATATACCCAAACTATATCTCCTAAAACTAATATAATTGCTAGACTGTGGCATTTAACATTAATATTTTATCCATATTATGCCCTCTAAAACTAATGAAATAGCCCTCTTGTCATTTTTTAAGTAAAATATCCATATGATAGCAATAAACCCTATAATGTAGAATATCCATATGGTAGCATATAAAGTTAACATAATAGCTGACCTCTGACATTTGGCTAGGAATGTGGCTCGAGCGGTAATGCGCTGACCTGGCATGCACTGGGTTTGATCCTCAGCACCACATAAAATAAAATAAAGATGTTGTGTCCACCGAAAACTGAAAAAGAAATATTTAAAAAATTCTTTCTCTCTCTTCTCTCTTCTCTCTCTCTCTCTCTCTCTCTCTCTCTCTCTCTCTCTCTCTCTGTCTCTCTCTCTCTCTGTCTCTCTCTCTCTCTCTTTAAAAAAATAGTAATCTCTTATCCAAAGTATAGTACCTAACCTAATATAATTCCTTATGCTAATAGGATAGTCATCGCATAGCATATAAAACTAATATAATAACTGAACTTTGGAGCTTTAATATTAATGTCATATGTATTCTACAACATCTCAAAGTACTGAAAGAGCATCCCTGTGCATCCTGTGTATTTTCCATTAATATTTTATCCATACTGTGGCCTGTTAATGGAATATTATAGCTCTTTGTGGCTGTTCATATTAATATCCATTCAATAGCATCTAATGCTAATATAATAGATGCCCTATGGCCTTTAATACTAATTCAGTATCAATACTGTGACCCCTAATACTAAAATAATAATTCTCCTGTGGCCTTTTAATATTACATAATATTCATTTATAGCAATTATATGGATATAATTCCTGCCCTATGGCCTTTAGTAATAATATGATATCCATATCTATAGAATCTGAACTAATATAATTGTTCTCTTAAGACTTTTAATTCCTATATTTTTTTTACCATAGCATCTCAATCTAGTATAACATCTCTGTAGCTTTTCATGCTAATGTAATATTCTTACAATTACATCTAAAAGTGATATAATAGCTACCATGTGGTCTTTAATACTGATGTTATATTCATGTTAGATCATTAAAAACTGATAGAGTAGCTTCCCTGTGGCTTTATTAGTAATACGACATTCTTATTACAGCATCTAAAATTGATATAATAGCTGCCTTTAATATTAATATGATATCCATAATAGTGTCCAAAGCTGATATATCTGCAATGTGCATTTCCTAGCTAATATGACATCCTTATTAAAGCATTTAAAAACATATGACATCCTTACTAAAGCATTTAAAAACATTATAAGCCAGGCACAGTGGCACATGCCTGTAATCCCAGTGGTTTGGGAGGCTGAGACGGGAGAATTGTGAGTTCAAAGCCAGCCTCAGCCACTGTGAGGCATTAAGCAACTCACTGAGACCCTGTCTCTAAACAAACTAAAAAATAGGGCTAATGATGTTGCTCAGTGGTCAAGTGCCCCTGAGTTCAATCCCTGATTGATTGATAGATAAATAAATAAATAAAACATAATAGCTGCATAATGTTATTTAATACTATTTTTATATCTATACTATACTATTGAAAATGAATATTATAGCTTCTCTGTGGCCTTTTGTATTAATGTAACCATAGCATTGCATTGAAAACTGATATAATAGCAGCCCTGTGTCTTTTAATTCTATCATGATATACATGTGGCATCTAAAACTGATACAAGAGCTGTCTTATTGCCTTTAATACTAATATAATATCCATATTGTAGCATCTGAAAATAATTTTAAAAACTACACAGTGGTGTTTTATGCTAATATGATATCCCTAGTGTAGAATCCTTACTAAAACAATAGGTGCCTTATAGCCTCTAATAATATTATTATATTCATAGTATGCCTTCTGAAATTGATTTAATAACTGCATTGTCACTTTTAATATTTCTATGATATTCATACTATTGATCTGAAAGTAATATCTATTCTGTGGCCTTTGATGCTAATATGATATCATACTGTGGCATTCAAACCTAATATACTGGCAGTCCATTGTTGATTAAAATTAATATATTATTCACATTATATAATCTAAAGCTAAAGCAATTGTACTTACCTTTGTAGTATTATGATATTCATATCATATTGCTGCCCTGTGGTTTTTAATACTATTATAATACCCATATTATAGCATCTAAAGCTAATATAATAGCTCTACTGTGGCCTTTAATATTACTGTGATATCCTAGTATAGCATCTAAAACTAAATACAAGTACCTTTTTGCCTTAATTGTTTTAACATTAATATTGTAGCATCATGTTTTTTTATATTAATGTAATATTCATATTTAACATAAAAAATTAATAGCTTCCCTGAGGCCTTTAATACTAATATATGTACTATTGCATCTAAAAATAATGAAATTAATCAAATACGTGTCCTAGTGCCCTTTATATTAATATGATGTTGATATTATACCATGTAAGAATGACATAATAACTTCCCTATGGTCTTTAATAATAATGTGATATTCAGGGGCTGGGGTTGTAGGTTAGTAGTAGAGTGTTTGCCTAGCATGTGTGAGGTGCTGGATTCATTCCTCAACACCACATATAAATAAATAAATAAATAAATAAATAAATATGCACCAAAACCTAAAAAATATTAAAAAAATAATAATGTGATATCCATACTATAGCATGTAAAACAAATGTAATAGCTGTCTTGTCCTTAATATACTGTCTGTATTATAGATTCTAAAATTTATATGATAGATGCCCTGTGGTCTTTAATATAAATGAACTATTCATACTATACCATATTAATGTATATAATATATGTCCTATGGCCTTTAATACTAATGTGATCACCACATTTTGCATCTATTACAAATGTAGTAGCTGCCACATGGCCTTTAATAGTAATATGATATCTGTAGGAGCTGGATTTATACCTCAGTGGTAGAGCATTTGCCTTGCACATGTGAGGCACTGGGTTTGATTCTCAGCACCACATAAGATAATAAAATAAAAAAAAGATATTGTGTCCATCTTAAAAAAAGAACACCTTTTAATTTGTTCAGAGTCAAATTAAATGTGTGAGTCAAACTGGAGCTTAGGAAGGCGTGATTGTTAAAACATCATGATCACTAAAGAGTTGCTAAATACTTTGCCCAGAGACAATAGGAAAGAAGACTTGAGTGCATCTCAGGAATTGGCAAAACCACCCCAGTTTCAGGCTGAAAGATTTAATTTTTCTTTCTTTTTTGTGCCAGAAATTGAATCCAGAGGTACTTAACCACTGAGTCACATCCTCAGCCTTTTAAAATATTTTATTTAGAGACAGGATCTCACTGAGTTGCTCAGGGCCTTGCTAAATTGCTGAGGCTGACTTTGAACTTGCAATCTCAGCCTCCTAAGCTGCTGGGATTAGAATCAGGCACCACCCTGCAGCTGACCCTTGACTAGGACAGGACCTCCTGGGAAGGGGTACCTGCGCAGTATCCAGAGGTCATCTGGATGGAGGCAGGAAGCCCCTCCTTATTTTCTGTGCTCAGCCCCTATGGGGAAAGGTGTCTACTCTCAGTATACTGACTGCCAGTCCCCCTTCCCTTCCACCTATCTGACTTTGTCTTGGATTACCCCAAGCTTGTTCTATACTCACTCTCTCAAAGGGCTAGCCAGGCCCAGTGGGCATAGGTGAGACACCATGGCCAAGTGGAGTATCATCTTCTGTACACTCCTGAGGGACTCTCCCTGCTGAGATTAAAAGAGATATTTTGACTGTTCCAAGGTTTGGATGGCAAGAGGGGAGCTGACAGAGAATATGAGGGGTGGTTTGTTCAGCCCTGGACTTTCTGGGATCCAGGGCTTTGGGGACATAAAATATGGGTGGAAAATATTCAAACCATAGCACCATCCTTTTAGATCAAAACATGGGATGATGGGCTCTATTTTAGCTAAAATATGCAAACATATGTTGAATAACCAGAACAGTGAATTTCAGAGGTTGTGCATCAGGACTAGGTAGTGGCACAGCTCTCTCTACAACACTAAACAAGCTAATCAATCAACAGAATCCAAGCTCAGGATGCATTTGCTACCAGTGGAAAAGAGATGAAATTAAAAGTTGGGATGGGGGTATGAAGCTGTATCATAATGTCCTCTAAGCTAATCAGAGGTGGGTCATAGGGACCCTAATGGCAGTCACCTCCAGGTTCTCCCCTAGATGTGGTTCTTTGGGGATCCTGGAGTTGCCTCCATGTTTGTCTGTTGTATCCCTGGTAGCTCCTATGGATGGACAAAGATGCAGGCCTGGGTTGTTGTGCTTGCATTTTTCTGAGTTTACCACTTTGAAATCTCTTTCCATAGGCAGCAACTGCCTGAGTTTATCAGCTGCGTATACAGGTTTTTCTATTCAGAATTCACTTTTCCCTCTGTGAGGTATGCAAAGGTAAGGGCAGTCCAGGTTCCAGACCAGAGTAGAAACCTGGGGGAGCTCAGAGACTCAAGGGCCTCCATGGCATAGATTCATAGCAGTTATACTGTTTGTTTACCCATTGAAGCACATCCTGATTGCTTAAGCTATTGGGGCATTGTGTATAGAACTATGATATGTAATTGCATGCTGTTATCTAGATATACATTTTTTTAGAGAGAGAGAGAGAGAGAGAGCGAGAGCGAGCGAGCGAGATAATTTTTTAATATTTATTTTTTACTTTTTGGCGGACACAACATCTTTGTTTGTATGTGGTGCTGAGGATCGAACCCAGGCTGCACGCATACCAGGTGAGCCACATCCCCAGCCCTATATATACATTTTTGAGGAAGTTTTCTATATTTTTAGGATTGTGTGGTGACACCATGTCTAACTTTAGGGAAAATGCCTAGTTTTTTTTGATAGTGTTGAACTGTTGTGTGCTCTTACAGCAATGCATAAGAGTGCCTGTGGCTGCTCATCATCCTCATGGTTGACACTACACTTAGTAAAGACCATAGTAGCTCGGTAGGTGTGCAGTGCTCCTTGGGGTCTTAGTTTGTGCTTTCCTCATGACAGGTGATACTAAGAATCATTTCTATGCTTCTTTGCCATGTCATATATTTCTTGTGAGTTGTCTGTTCATGTCTTTACCAATTATGTTGTCTTATTGTTGAATATCTCACTATATTTTTTATACAAGTTTGTTTTAGACATATATCTTCCAAATATTCCCCCAGTGTTTGACTTGTTTTCTCATTTTCTTTATATAATTTTTTTTTACAGAGAAATTTACTACAGTCCACATAAGGTTTTCTTTCATGGATTTCTTGTTATTGTTTGTTTGCTTGGTAGCTGGTATTGAACCCAGAGGAGCTTAAATACTGAGCCAGATCCCCAGCTTTTATGGATTTTTTTTTGCGGGGGCTACATATAAAACCTTATCATGAAACATGTGGTCATGCACATTTTCTGGAGTTTTACAGTTTCCCATTTTAAACTCAAGTCTAGGGAGTATTTTGTTAGGTTCTCGCATCCTTATGTGTGGCTTCTTGAAGTGTGTTCTTTTGCGATCAGTGCTGTCTAGTCTAGGTTTATAAAGAGCTTCTTGGGAATTTCTAGAATGCACTGAATCTTCAGATCAGGTTTGAGATAATTTCATCTTAATTATATTATTGAGACCTGAGCAAAGACTATGTCTGCATTTATTTATATTTCATTTGATATCTTTATAAACATTTCAAGATTTTCTGAAAGTAGGGTTGTACTTTAAGGCTTACATGTAAGTACTTCAAATTTGGGGTCTCTATTTTAAATATTAATGCTTTAAAATGTTTCTTATTCCAGTTTATAAATTTCACTGTTTCCCCTACATGATGGCTGAAATATAGGAAATCAATGAAATATTTGTCTATGGGTCATGTACTTTGCTGCTTGCTATCTCCATCCATTCTGATCAAGACATAGGATGCTGGGCTCTATTTCTTTTTGATTTCAAAAATCATGACCTGGAATAGTCAGAACTATGAATTTCAAAGCTTCACTGTGCCTAGCACAAGGGGGTGTAGCTCTGAACAGTGAACACCCAGCACCCAGCTTCCTGCACTGCCCAGAACAACCTTCTCTGATCAACTGCTTTTGGGGGCTGTGTTCTGTGCTCTAATCAAACTTCCTTCTCCTGGGGACCCATATAAGAGATGCCACATCTAGAGACTCCTAGGGGCTTTATCTAAGGTGTAGAACAGAATTTTTTTTTTTATCCTGGGAACACACCTAGAAAGATACCATGGACTGGGGATGCCTGGTGGATATGTCTATGGTGAGGACCAAAGCTTCCTTCTCCCTGACACCTACCTATGGAGACTCCACTGTGGATTCAGGATGTCTGAGGTCCATGTGAGGAAAATATGAGGAAGAAGCTTCTTGTGTACTGCCTGATATGCTGAGAAGGAGGTTCTGCCATGTTCTTTACTTTCTCAGGTAATATTTTAGCAGAACTTATTTTACAACAGTATTTCTTACTGAGGCTTTGGCTGCTCATTATCATGGTATATCAATGTATTTTGTGTGGCTTGAGTGTCTGAGGACACAAATGCCCCCTCAAGATGGTGCAGGGAGGGCCCAGTGCCTGGAGTCTCATTGGGGCCTGAGGGTAAGGGCTCATGAACATGCAGTAAGAAGCTCTCAGGAGTCTCTAGGGTGAGAGATGCAAAGATTATGATGGATTGTACTACCTGAATCCTGGGTAACTGCAGAATCTTCATTGCAGTTACCAGAGCCTTCTGCAGTGAGGTCAAATGACAGACTGTGCTACCCATAATTCTTGGGGACCTGCAACTTGCAGAGACCTCTGCAGAGAGGGGTGTACTGACAAAAATTAAACTATACTACCAGTTACTTTTGGGTGGCTGCTCTGCCCAGCACCTTCTGGGGTGAGAATTGTAAGGGCAGAATGCCAGACTTCAATGCTCAGAGTCTCTGGGGATGCCTACATACCCTGTAACCCTGTAAGTCCCAGAGATTTCTGTGGTGACAGTTGTATTGTTAGAGCACACTACCTAGAATATCTAGGGTACCAGGGAAATCATGGGGTCTTCACCTTCTGTGATCCTCAGCAGGACGGTGCAGGCAAACCCTAGACTGCATTATCTAGAACCATGAGGGACTGCAGCTCCCAGAATCCTTTGTGGTGAGTGTTCAAACCATTAAACTGCATTACCGACAATCCTAAGGGGGAATTTGAGTTTCAGAATTTTCTGCAGTGAGTAGGAAAAACACAGGACTATATTACCCACAAATCTCAGTGCCAGCAGCTGTCAGGATCCTCTGTTGTGAGGACTGTTGGACTGAGAACTTAACTACAGTATCCAGAATCCTTGTTGGGGTGTGTTGCCCAGGTGAGTATGCAGCCTGTAACTCCCAGAGGCCTCCCAAGTGAGACCTGTGCATTATGCAGGTCAGACTACAATACCTACGATTCCTGGGGACACACTAGTCCTACAATTCCAGGAGGCTTCCACAGTGAGGTCTTTAGTACCAAGGCAAGCATGTGGCCTTCAGTTCTCATAGCCCTTGTAGTAGGGGCATGTAGGCAAAAAATTCCCCCCTTATTCAGAATCCTCAGGGGGGAATCACAGTTTCAGTATCTGTAATAGTGTGGGCTACAGGGTAGGGAGCTGAACTACACTACCTAGAATTCTTGGAGGTGCCTGTGTCCATGTGGCCTGGAACTCTCAGAGGCTTCCACAGTGAGGGCTATGGAGGCAGAAGACAGGACTATGCTACCCAGAATCTCTGGAGGCCTGTAGCTCCCAGACACCTACCTTTTGAATACTGCTGGGGAAAGCTTTGTATTGCACTACACAGACTCCCAGGGGTGTCTAGGCAGTCTTCTGCTACACAGATCCCAGAGCTTTGATGGTAAAGTCTACTTAGGTAGGATGGACTGAACAACCCAGAATAATCAATGGCCCACAGCTCTCAGAGACCTCTGTGATCAGGGCTGACTGAGTAGAACTGACTACAATACTCAGAATTCCTGGGGGCTCTGAGCTCTAAGTAGTCACTGTAGAGTTGAACATAGTACCAGGCTATAATATCCATGATCCTTGGGGGCTTGCAGCTCCCAGAATCCACTGTAGTGATGGCTGCATTGGCAGAACACCAGTCTACACTGTCCAAAATACCTAGGGATGCCTGAGTGACTGTGTGGCCTGAGATTTCTAGAGACCTCTGTCGGAGTGGGGGCTGCATTATAGAGACTGTATTACACTGCCCAGAATTTTGTGTGGGTGTATGAGGGTGAATTTGCTACTTGAAGCCCCCATAGGCTTCTGGAGTGAGGGATGAATGCCCAGAATGCCAGACTACACTGTTCAGAATCACTAGGGATGCCTGAGTAGCCTGCAGCTCACAGAGACCTTGCAGCTGGGCTGCATTGTAGAATACAAGACTGCACTACCCAGAATCCTGAGGGTATGAGGATAAATGTGCTACTTGTAGTGTCTAGGCTTTTGGGGTGAGGGCTGCATGGGTAGAACACCAGAATCCACTTTGAGGGTCCTCCAGGGTGCCTGGGCCAGCACATGGCATACAGCTTCCATCATCTTGAAGGGCAAAGACTGTGTGAGCAGAGCACCAGACTACACTGTCTAGAATCCCTGGGAACCCTGAATCTGTGTATCCTGCAGCTCCAAGAGGCATCCATGGTGAGAGCTGGACAGGCAGGACAGACTGAATGATCTAGAATGATCTCAGAGGCTACTGGGAATTTGGTCTGAGTTCAGGTTCTTCTGCCCTCCTACAGTGGGTCATGCCTCCAGGGACTCCTGGAGCTCCCTTCTCAGAGCAGCCTCAGGGGACTCTTGGCTTAGAGACTTCGTGAGTCAAGGCTGTAGGAATGCCTAGGGTCCCTTTGTCCTCAGAACAGCCTGATGGGGACGCATATCTTGGGGACCCTCATGTGGCATGTTTCTAGGGTTTCCAGGGTTTCCTGAGGGAGATGCCAGGATTGGGGATCCTCACAGGTCATGTCTCTAAGTAGGCCCAGGGTTCCCTTCTCAGAGCAGTCTGGAGGAGACACCAGTGTGGGGACTCTCTTGGGTCACGTCTCTAGGGACGCCCGGGGTTCTTTTCTCTTCAGAGTGGTCTGAGGAAGACTCCTGGTCTGGGGAGCCTCATGGGTCGTGTCTCTAGGGACTTCCGGGGTTCCGTTCTCCTCAGAGCAACCTGAAGGAGATGCCTGGTGTTGGAGATGCCTATTTTGTATTATAGAGCCAGGGTTTCACTGAGTTGCTTCATGCCTTGCTTTTGCTGAGAGTGGTTTTGAACTCAAGATCCTTCTGCCTTAGCCTTTTGGGCTGCTTAAGTTTAAATATATTACTTCTAACAAAGCCAGAATTTTTAAAAAATACATCCCCTGTATTTTTAATAACGAACCACATTTTTTTCTTTAATGTTTGCTTAGTGTAGTTTAAAAATTTTTTTTAGTTGTAGAAGGGCACAATACATTTATTTTATTTATTTTCATGTGGTGCTGAGGATCAAACCCAGTGCCTCACACATGCTAGGCAAGCACTCTACCACTGAGCTACCACTGCCACACATTTTTCTTTTGGTGCAAAGTTTAATTAGCAAGAAGCCACCCCTCCATGACCCTCTTGCTAAGGCCTCCCCCTTCAGACCCTGGCTCTTCTCCAGACCCCACACATATTCTTTCGCCCTGCCTGTCCTCCTGAACCACCTTCCCCCTCCTTCCTACCCTGCCTCTCCTCTAGGTCCTACTCATGTTCTATGGCCTGTCCCTCCCTCAGGTGTCATCCATCTGCCAAGCCCTGCCCCCTTGTCACTCATTCTCCCTCTCCTTCAGACCCTTTTTCTCCTCCAGATTCTTTCCCTTCTTCCTGACCTGCTCCTCTTGCAGACCTCACCTTCCTCTCTCTCTTTTTTTCATTTTTGTTTTACACACAGACACAATGCCTTTATTTTGTTTATTTATTTTTATGTGGTGCTAAAACTTGAACCCAGTGCCTCACACATGCTCGGCAAGTGCTCTACCAGGGAGCCATAACTCCAGCCGAATCCTCCTCCTCTTTAAGACCCTGCCTCTTCTCCAAACCCCATCCATCTTCCAGGCCCCCTCCTCCTCCTGACCTTCCCTCCACCTCTTCCATACTCTGTTCCTGCTAGTCTAGGATGAGCAACTCCCTGGCTGATATGCTAATTGGCAGTATATTTGTAATGGTGCACAAATAGCGACCGTTGTATAAACACTAACATCCTGCATTGGATGAATTATCTTGACTGTATCAGAATTCAATATACCATAAAAAAACTTTAGAAAAATCACCTTTCTCTATAGATTGTGAACATTTGAAATAAAATCAGAATTTGTTAAAGGGCAGATGACAGCCTTGAGTTCTGATGATCCCAGGATCCCATCCAGTGGGAGGACTCTAAGTACCAGTCCAAGGTTTTGTATGCTAATTGATTCATTTTCTTATTTTAGAGTTATTTTATAAAGTAATTCCCTATATCCTTCAGGTCTCCAGTTCTGGGCAGTAGGTTTTTCCAATTGAATTTTTGATTAATATTCTTTCAGTTTTCTACAGAATTTTTAAAATTTTTTTTAGTTGTCAGTGGATCTTTTTATTTTGTTTATTTATATGTGGTGCTGAGGATTGAACCCAGGGCCTAACACATGCCAGACAAATGATCTGCCTTTGCATCACAAATCTAGCCTTTTATAGAATTTTTAATTCTGTGAACTTCTATTTTTTAATAAGGAATATTTTAAAAATTACTTTTAGCTTACTTTGTTTTTGATTGAGAGAATTGTTTTGTTTGAGAGAATTATATTGTTTGAAAATGCTCATAATCAAATGATTTTATTTAATTTCCACTTATTAAGGTATTTTTGGAGACTGAATGTGCAGCTCAGTGGCAAAGCACTTGCCTGGCATGTGAGAGGCCATGGAGTCCATCCCAGCACCATATACACAGAAGATATCTTTGACAGGACTCAAGCATGAGAGGTATGCTTTAAAAAGAGCATATATTGGGGCTGGGGTTGTGGCTCAGTAGTAGAGCAGTCACCTACCACATGTGAGGACCTGGGTTGGATCCTTGGCACCACATAAAAATCAGTAAATAAAACAAAGGTATTGTGTCCAACTACAACTAAAAATAAAAATCTTTTAACAAAGGTCATGTGTGTGTGTATATATACACACACACACACACATACCACAGTGCCTCTTCCAAATACATATGAAATTATTCTAAGAAAATTTCAAATCAGTTTTAAAAGAGAAGAGGGATGATGATATTTTTAATGTCAACTATTGATATTTCATGATATTTAAAACCACTATAGATGAAATTTCCAGAGATGCAAATCATTACAAAATGTAAGAGACAAGTCAATAGCTGCTTTTTTGTAATTCAGATACATTTACTAAAAATAAGGTTTTTTTAAAAAAGGATATTTTTTCTTTTTTAAAATGTGAAAAGCATGTCTATATGTCCTATTAAAGTTCTATATTCATCAGAAAGTTCTCTTATTCCTTGCATACAAAGGAATGGGCCTTCTAATGAGCATGATACTTTATGTTGTCAGGAATTCTTGTGGGAGAACTCTTTAAGTGTTTTGCCTCTGTTCAAAATATTATTCAAAAATGTATCAATTTGCTTTTGATTTCAGAAATTTGACTTTCTTTAGAAATTATATATTTATTAGTATTTAGGGTTATTTCATGTGTGAAATGCCATGATTACATTTTATCCTAATGTTATCCTAATGTTGTGTTAAGAATTTTCTAAGCTAGATTATGTTCATTTTTCTTATCAACAGTCAATAAAGCCTTTTTTGTTGTTTTGATGGTATTCTTAATGTGAACATGCTTTATGATGTGACACCACTGTTCATGATGGTGTAGTTATGCAATACACTATAAGGATAGTATTTTGATTCTGAGAGTCTCAAGTGTTTTAGGTCCAACATGTTTCCTTAAGAGGAATGATTGTTCATTTTCTATTTGATTACACAAATAAGACACAAATTCTTTTTTTTTTCCTTTTGTGGTTCTGGGGGTTGGTCCTAGGGCCTCCTGCATGCTAGGAAATCTTTCTACCACTTAGCTACATCCCCAGCTACATCCTTTAGTTGTCATTAGCTTCATGATGAGCTACTTACAATAAAATTACTTAGAATTTAAACTAGATTTAGACTCATGAAGACTTTGAGCATCCATAGCTCCTTGTGATTTCTAAAAGGTAGAGTGTTTTCCCACAACACAGCAGCATCTATTATCACTCCTGGACTGAGCTGACACCTTTGCTTCTCTTGGCTCACCACTTCCTGCAGAGGTGTTGAAGGAGATGACTATTTCTTTGACTATTTGTCCCAGTGACAAATATTTGATTATATTGCTGCTAAAAGGTATGCATAGAAATAAAATAGAGACAAGGATTCTTTGGGATAAGTGATTCAGTCCCGGTGAGTCAATTTGTATTAGGACTTTTTTTTTTTTAATAAAGTCATTCTTTAGGGAAAGTTAAACCATGAGTTGAAATAGAATCTCTAAAATGTCATTTTTTCCCCTGTAGTGATCATGTTTTAAGAAGGAATACCTAGAACCTAGTGATAGCATAAAAATATAATAAGTTAACATATGTTATTACTTCAACATGACATATGTAAAAGAGGCACATACTTTCAATTTTTTAAAAGTTTTTTTAGTTGTAGTTGGACACAATGCCTTCATTTTTATTTATTTATGTTTATGTGGTGCTCAGGCTCAAACCTACCACCTCATACATGCTAGGTAAGTGCTCTACCACTGAGCTACAACCCCAGCCCACTTTGAATTTTATATTAGTTTGAACTATTTGATTTTTGTGTTATAAATGTTCATAATAAAATAAAGCTAAGAGTGTCAGTTACTAGTAATTAACTGTATGAATAATTAAACAAGTTTGAGAAAATATAACCATGTTCTAAGGTTTTACTTTAGAATAGTTTAATCTTTTTCAGGGGAGGGTACTGGACATTAAATCCATGGGCGCTAACCCTAATCCTTTGGCCTTTAATATTAATATTTACTCATACTATTGCTTCAAAAAGTGATATAATAACTGCCCTGTGGACTTTAATACTAGTATAAAATCAATACTATAAAATGTAAGTGATATAAATGCTATCTTGTGACTTTAAATACTTACATGATATCCAACTATTATAAAATTGATAAAATAGCTTCCCTGTGGCAATTAATACTAATGTAATATCCTTATTCTGGAATCTAAAGCTAATATTGTAGCAGGAAAGTCACATGTAATATCAATGTGGTATCAATACTATAGCATGACAAACTAATATAATTGATTCCCTGTGGAATTTAATACTAATATAATATCCTAGTATAGTATACCATGTAAGATAAATATGATAACTCTACTGTAGCCTTTAATACTGATGTTATATCCATTCTATAGTATTTTATAGTAATATATTACCTGTCCTGTGGACTTCATACCAACATGATATCCATATTGTAGCATCTAATGCTAATATAATAATATCTTCCCTGTGACCTTTAATATTTACCCATACTATTGATATTATAATGTAATATCCAGATTATAGAATCTAAGACTAATATTACTATCTGCCCAGTGAATTTCAGTAATAATAAAATCTCCACAGAGAAGCACATAAACTTAATATAAGAGCTGTTTTGTGTCTTTTCATGATCATATGATATCTATAATATGAAATCTAAAAGTAACAGTAGCTGACTTTGGTTTTTAATATTAATGTAATATGCATAGTATAGCACCCTAAAGTACTATAGCAGCTGCCCTGTGGTCTTTAATACCTTTATAATATTCATACTATAGCACATAAATTCAATATAATATCTGAATTTCAGTCTTTACTACTAATATCCATATTATGGCATCTAAAAGTAATAAAATAGGTGCTCTGTGGCCTATAAATGTCATATATTAGCCATACTATGGCATCTAATACTAATATAATAGCTGCCCTATAACCTTTGACTTTAGTATAATATCAATATTTTGTCCTCTGAAACTAACAGAATAGCTGTCCTGTAGCCTTTTAATACTAATTTTATCCATATGTAGCATCATTATAGTATCCATGTAGCCTTTTATTCTAATATTATATTCATACTGTAGACTGTAAAATGAATAAAATAGCTTCCTTTTGGCCTTCAAGAGTAATATGATATGCACTATGGTGTCTAGAAAATATTATAATAGCTTCCCTGTGGTCTTTAATACTAATGATATCCATGCTATAGTACCTAAGACTAATAGGTGCCTGTTGTGTTTAATATAAAAGATGTCCATATTATACCTTCCAAAAACTAATATAATAGCTGCTCTGTGACCTGTAATATAAACATAATATCCATACTGTAGCATCTAAAACTAACATAATAGCTACCTGGTAGCCTTTAATATTGAGATTAAAAACTGTGGCCTCTGAAATTAATGTAATAGCTGTCAAGTGATGCTTTAATACTGATAGTGCATACATACCATAGCACCAAAACTGATAATATAGCAGCCCTGTAGAATTTCATAGTAATACAATACTTATAACAGAAAATAAAACTTTAATATTAATAAAATATACTGTTGATCTAAATCTGATGAAATGGCTGCCTGTAATCTATAATAGCCATGTAATATCCACACCAAAGCTTCTGAAACTAGAATAATAGTGCCCTGTGGCCTTTAATGCTAGTAGGTATTCATACTACAGTATTTAAAGCTGATACAATAGCTGAATTGTGGTCTTCCATATCAATACAATGTCAATATTATAGCATATTGAACTAATTTAGTAGCTTCCCTATGACATTTATATGCCAATATAATATCTAACCTGTTCACTTTAATACTAACATGATATTTGTACTGTAGCCTCTGAAACTGATATAATAGCTAATTTATCATCTAAAAGTAATATAGTAGCTGCCCTGTAATTTTAAAACTATTACAATTTTTATAGTATAGCATCAAAATTAATATAATAGCTTCCCAGTGGTTTTTATATTAATATGATATCTGTGCTACAGTATATCCAATACTAATGAAATAGTGGCACTGTGGCTTTAAATAATAGTATGATATCCATGCTACTGCAACTCAAGCTAACATAATAGATGATTTGTGTCCTTTAATCTTACTATAATATCCATATAATAGATGATTTCTGGCTTTAAATATTAATATTATATCTATAATATAGCATCTTAAATTAATATTACATATGTCCTGTGTCTTTATGACAAATATTATATCCATACTGTTGGAATTAAAACTAGTATAATAGATACCTTGTGGACTTTAATACTATGCTATCCATACTTTAGCTCCTAAACTTAATATAGTAGCTGCCTGGCCCCTTTAATATGATATGTAATATGATAAACATATTGTGCTCTTTAAACCTAAAGTAATAACTGCTCTATGGCCTTTAGTGGTAATATAATATACTATGAAAAACTAATGTAATAACTTCCTTGTGTCCTTTAATATTGATAGTATAACATCCAAAACTAATATGATAGCTGCCCTCTAGACTTTAATATCATAATATTCATACTGTGACCTATAAATTTAATACAATAGCTGTCTTGTGGCCTTTATTACTGGTTTGTTATTCATACTATAACATGGAAAACTGATTAAATAACTGTTCTGTGACCTTTAATATTAATATGATTTCCATATTATAGCAAAAAATGATATCGGAGGTCTTTATTACTAATAGATGCAAACTATAATATCTAAAACATGTAAGTAGCTGTGCAATAGAATTTAATACTAAGTGACATCCATGCTAAAGCATGTTAAACTAATAGCTCCCCTGTAGCTTTTCATACTAATATTATAACCTCTAAAACTGAGGTAATAGATGTCCTGTGGCCTTTAATATTAATGTTATATCATTCCTATAACCTGTGAAGTCAATTTAATAAGTTTCTTATGAAATTTAATATTCATTTAATATCCATATTATAAATCTAAAACTGATAAATATAAATATGTGATAAATATGTGCTTCATATAAAACTGGTAAATAGGTCCTATAGTATTAATATGATATTGTATCACCTTAAACTAATATAATATCAGCTTTGTGGCCATTAAACTAATATGATATGTACAGGATAGTATTAAAATCAATATACTGCCATGTTAACTTTAATGCTAACATGATATCCATACTTGAATATCTAATAGTACATAATTATTGATCTGGAGTGTTTAATTCTAAAATGATATTCATATTGGAACATCTGAAACTGATGCAATAGTTGTCCTGTGGCCTTTGATATTTCTATGATTTCCATCCTATAGTATCCAAAGCTAATGAAATATATTAGCTACCCTGTGGCCTTTAATATTAATATAATATCCATACTGCAGCATTTAAAATAATAGATGCACTGTGGCCTTAATACCAAATAATTGGTTTGGATATGCTCATGTGTGAGACAATGTAAGGAAGTTTAAAGGTGAAATGATGGGTTATGAGAGCCTTAACCCAAATTAGTAATCCTCTGACAGGAATTAACTGAGTGGTAACTGCAGGCTGATAGTGTGTAGCTGGAGGAGGTGGGTCATTGAGGCTGTGCTTTTGGGGTACATATTTGGTGAGCTGAGTTTATGTTCTCTGCTTCCTGATCACCACTTTCCTTCATCACACTCTTCTGCCCCACCTTAAGCCCCAAGGAATAGAGTTGGCCATCTATTGGCTGAGATCTCTGAAACTGTGAGCCCCTAAATGAACTTTTCCTCCTTTAAAATTGTTCTTGTCAGGTCCTTTGGTCAAAGCAGCGAAAAAGATGACGGAAATAATAATATACATGTCATAGATCTAAAATAAATACAATAGTTGCCTTGATTCCTTTAATACTAATATGATATTAAGAGCGTAACATCTAAAACAGATATATAATAGTTTCCCTGTGACATTTAATGTTAATATAATATTCATTCCATAACATCCAAAACTAACATTAGAGGCTCCCTATAGCCTTTTATACTAAAGTAATATCTATATTAGAGCATTTCAAGCTAATATAATATCTTCCCTGTGGCCCTTACAGGTAATTTGATACATACTATTGCATCTAAAATTGATATAATAGCTGCTCTGTATCCTTTAATATCAATAGACATCCTTATTATAGCATCTTAACTTGATATAATAGTTGCTCTTTGGCCTTAGTATTTATATGATACCCATAATAGCATCCAAAACTGATAAAATATTAGCCCTTTGGCCCTTATAGGTAATATGATACCCAAACTATATCTCCTAAAACCAATATAATAGCTAGATTGTGGTATTTAACATTAATATTTTACCCATATTATGCCCTCTAAAAGTAATAAATAGCCCTCTTGTCATTTTAAGTAAAATATCCATATGATAGCAATAAACTTTATGATATAGCATATCCATATGATAGCATATAAAGTTAACATAATAGCTGACCTCTGACATTTAATAGTAATCTGTTGGGCTGGGGATGTGGCTCAAGCAGTAATGCGCTGACCTGGCATGCACAGGGTGCTGGGCTTGATTCTCAGCACCAGATAAAATAAAATAATGATGTTGTGTCCACTGAAAACTGAAAAATAAATATTAAAAAATTCTCTCTCTCTCTTCTCTCTCTCTCTCTCTCTCTCTCTCTCTCTCTCTCTCTCTCTCTCTTTAAAAAAATAGTAATCTGTTATCCAAAGTATAGTACCTAAACTAATATAATTCCTTTTACTAATAGGATAGTTATTGCATAGCATATAAAACTAATATAATAACTGAACTTTGGAGCTTTAATATTAATGTTATATGTATACTACAACATCTCAAAGTACTGAAAGAGCATCCCTGTGCATCCTGTGCATTTGCCATTTATATTTTATCCATACTGTGGCCTGTTAATGGAATATTATAGCTCTTTGTGGCTGTTCATATTAATATCCATTCAATATCATCTAATGCTAATATAATAGATGCCCTATGGCCTTTAATACTAATTCAGTATCAATACTGTGACCTCTAATACTAAAATAATAATTCTCCTGTGGCCTTTTAATATTACATAATATTCATTTATAGCAATTATATGAATATAATTCCTACCCTATGGCCTTTAGTACTAATATGATATCCATATCATAGCATCTGTTAATGATCAAAAAGAAGTCCTCTTACATTTGTACTGTTATGATATTCATATTATAGCATCTAAACTAATACAATTGTTCTTTTATGACCTTTAATTCCTATATTTTCACCATAGCATCTAAATGTAGTGTAATATCTCTATAGCTTTTAATACTAATGTAATATTCTTACAATTACATCTAAAAGTGATATAATAGCTATCATGTGGTCTTTAATACTGATATTATATTTCTGTTAGATCATTAAAAACTGACGGAGTAGCTTCCCTGTGGCTTTATTAGTAATATGACATTCTTATTACAGCATCTAAAATTGATAGCTGCCTTTAATATTAATATGATATCCATAATATAGTGTCCAAAGCTGATATAATATCTGCAATGTGCATTTCATAGCTAATATGACATTCTTACTAAAGCATTTAAAAACATTATAAGCCAGGCGCAGTGGCACATGCCTGTGATCCCAGTGGTTTGGGAGACTGAGACAGGAGAATTGTGAGTTCAAAGCCAGCCTCAGCCACTGTGAGGCATTAAGCAACTCACTGAGACCCTGTCTCTAAACAAACTAAAAAATAGGGCTGATGTTGTTGCTCAGAGGCCAAGTGCCCCTGAGTTCAATCCCTGACAAATAAATAAATAAGTAAATAAATAAATAAAATATAATAGCTGCATAATGGTATTTAATACTATTATTATATCAATACTATAGTATTGAAAATGAATATTATAGCTTCTCTGTGGCCTTTTGTATTAATGTAACCATAGCATTGTATTGAAAACTGATATAATAGCAGCCCTGTGTCTTTTAATTCTATCGTGATATACATGTGGCATCTAAAACTGATACAAGAGCTGTCTTATTACCTTTAATACTAATATAATATCCATATTGTAGCATCTGAAAATAATTTAAAAAACTACACAGTGGTGTTTTATGCTAATATGATATCCCTAGTGTAGAATCCTTACTAAAACAATAGGTGCCTTATAGCCTCTAATAATATTATTATATTCATAGTATGCCTTCTGAAATTGATTTAATAGCTGCACTGTCACTTTTAATATTTCTATGATATTCATACTATTGATCTGAAAGTAATATCTATTCTGTGGCCTTTGATGCTAATATGATATCATACTATGGCATTCAAAACTAATATACTGGCAGTCCATTGTTGATTAAAATTAATGTATTATTCACATTATATAATCTAAAGCTAAAACAATTGCTGCCCTGTGGTCTTTAATACTATTATAATACCTATACTACAACATCTACAGCTAATATAATAGCTATACTATGGCCTTTAATATTACTGTGCATCAAAACCTAAAAATATTAAAATTAATAATAATGTGATATCCATACTATAGCTTGTAAAACAAATTTAATAGCTATTTTGTCATTAATATACTGTCTATATTATAGATTCTAAAACTCATATGATAGATGCCCTGTGGTCTTTAATACAAATGAACTACTCATACTATACCATATTAATATATATAATATATGTCCTATAGCCTTTAATACTAATATGATAACCATATTTTGCACCTATTACAAATATAGTAGCTGCCACATGGCCTTTAATAGTAATATGATATCTGTAGGAGCTGGATTTATACCTCAGTGGTAGAGCATTTGCCTTGCACATGTGAGGCACTGGGTTTGATTCTCAGCACCACATGAGATAATAAAATAAAAAAAAGATATTGTGTCCATCTTAAAAAAAGAACACCTTTTAATTTGTTCAGAGTCAAATTAAATGTGTGAGTCAAACTGGAGCTTAGGAAGGCATGATTGTTAAAACATCATGACCACTAAAGAGTTGCTAAATACTTTGGCCAGAGACAATAGGAAAGAAGACTTGAGTGCATCTCAGGAATTGGCAAAACCACCCCAGTTTCAGGCTCATAGATTTAATTTTTCTTTCTTTTTTGTACCAGGAATTGAACCCAGAGGTACTTAACCACTGAGTCACATCCTCAGCCTTTTAAAATATTTTATTTAGAGACAGGATCTCACTGAGTTGCTCAGGGCCTTGCTAAATTGCTGAGGCTGACTTTGAACTTGCAATCCTCTTGCCTCAGCCTACTAAGCTGCTGGGATTACATTCAGGCATCATCTTGCCTTGCTCAAAGTTTTAAAAATAAAAATTCCTTTGAGAAGAGACCAGTGAGGCACCATGATTGAAGAGAGGGACCTAAGAGGTTATTTCACCATGCTTAGCTCCCCAGGCACTCAGCGGTTGCTGTAGCCATGGTCTTAGGAGGTTTGTCTACTGCTCAAGATGGTGGCAGATCTTGGTATCAACTACATGGTGCTGTTTTTTTAGGTTTGCAAGACATTGGCATTAGGGGTTCATGGAGGCTCCCACTGGGATTTCAAAGGAAAACCTGGAAGGTCAGGAAAAATGTATTAGAGTTGCAATACCAGCAGGCAGCCCCTGAGAGGATGAAGAAAACTATAGTGGTTACTCCTGAGATTAAGAGATGCTAGTAATATGGATCATTTTCCAAGGAAACCCATAGGAATTGAACAGACACAAATCAAGCTAGGCCATGTGGACCGTTATTAACAAAGCCATAGGAATGGGGATGCACAAGTCCTTTGGAGAGAACATCACAATGTTATTTGCCCAAAATATGCTTGATGTGGAACTACAGATCTTGTTTGCCCAGCTGGATTTTGGTCTTGTTTTGGTCCCATCTCTTCTTTCTATGCCCCTATTTATCACTTGTAGAACGGAAATGTCTAATCCATGCCATTATATATTGGATTATATAGCTTGCTTTGATTGTTATGAGGTCTCATGCTGATTTTTTCTTAAGTTTCAGAAGAGGTTTTGGACTTAGACTTTTGGGGAATACTGGAACTGTTAAGAGCATGTGGACTCCTGGATATGAACTCAATGTATTTTGCATCCTGAGATGGACATGAACTTTTGGGGGCCAAGGGCAGAATATTATGGTTTAGATATAAAGTATTACTCTAAAACTCATTTGTGAGAAAAGGTAAGAAAGATTTAAAGGTGAAATTATTTAGTTATGAGAGCCTTAACCTAGTGAGTGCATTAATCCACTGATAGTGTTTAACTGGATGGTAACTGTAGGAAGGTAGTGTGTAGCTGGAGAAGGTGGGTCACTGGGGCCATTTCTTTGGAGTATATATTTGTCTCTGGTGAGCAGAACTCTCTATCTGCTTCCTCTTTGCCATGTTCTGATTTGCTTCCTACCTCTATACCATTTGGGCAAGACCTGTGGAGTTGGTCTTCTATGGACTGAGACCTGGAAAATATAAGTGTCAAATAAAATTTTAATTCTCTAAAAATTGTTCTTGTCAGGAATTTTAGACACAATGGCAAAAAAGCTTACTAAAACAATACTGTACTATCTATAAATAATATAATAGTGGCCCATTGTCCTCTTATGTCAGTAATATAGCATCTAAAATTAATAGTTACCCTGTGGCATTTAATCATATTTTGATATAAATACTATAGCATCCAAAACTAAGATAATACCTGCAATGGCCTTTAATACTACTATGATATCCATAATATTGCAAGTAAAACTAATATAATAGCTTCTCTGTGTCTTCTGATATTAATGTAATATCAATAATGTGGTCACAGGGTAGTTATTATATTACTTTTATAGATCACTGTATGGATATTAATATTAAATGTAAGGAAAAAAAAGAGACATAGAAGATGTAGAGTCAGAAGGACAGAATGGCAGAATGGTCAAGCTGCCAGCTTTATTTATATCAATAGGTTGCATTAGGTCATTGGCATCAGTAATATACTATTGTTTATTGTGTCATTTGGAAGGTTATAGAGGTAGCATCGTTATGCAGCTTATTCCTCAGTTACCTTCTACAGTTACAATATGCAATGTTAGAAGCTTTGTGTAGCTATCAATAAAGTTTGTTGTTTACAGTTACTGTTAGGTGGACAGGTCCAGGAGCATGGAAGCTTGGTGAAACATTTTTATCGTATAACAAGAGTGTTTCTTTATTCCCAGGAGCTGTGTTCCTGAGATCAAGGCCAAAGCTGATAAGACTCCAGCACAAAGCCTTCTAATGCAGGACATTGCTATAGCAGGTAGGCATCCTGTGTCTTTGCACAGAAGTTTTCCTAGCATCCAGGCATGTCTCGACTTGGCACAGAAACTTCCTAGCCACCAAGCATGCCACATTTATGAAGCCATCAGAGACCCCAGTCCCAAACACAGAACCCTTGTAGGCCAAAGGGAAGCTTTAAGGCCAAAGGAAAGCTGTTATATCAGTTTTACATGCTATAATGTGGATATAATATTAGTTTTAAAACTGAAGAGCTGCCTGTGACCTTTTAATACAAACATGTCATCCATACTATGAAATTGTAATGGATATAATAGCTCCCCTGTGAACTTTATAATTAATATGGTATCCATATTAAAGCATCAAAAATTGACATAGTAGCTGAAATGTGTAATTTAGTGTTAATATTATATCCATACTGTGGACCTAAAACTAATCACATAACTTTTCTGTGGTCTTTCATATTAATACAATATCCATATTATAGCATCTAAAACTAATATAATAGCTGCCCTGTGGCTTTTAGAACTAATATGATATCCAGATTATAACATTTGCCAAGGACCCTTAATATTAATATGATATTGATAAACTAGCATCTAAAACTAATAAAATATTTGCCTGTGACCTTTAATACTAATATGATATTCACATATACCATCAAAAGCAATATATGAACTTGCCTATGGCCTTAAATATTAATATAATATTCATACTGTGACATAAAAAACTAATATAATAGCTATCCTGTGAATTTTTAAAAATATTGTTTTAGTTGTTGATGGACACAATACCTTTACTTTATTTATGTTTTTTAATGTGGTGCTGAGGATTGAACTCAGTGCCTCACATGTGCTAGGCAGGCTCTCTACTAATGAGTCACAACCCCAGACCAACTACCTGTGACTTTTAATAATAATATAACATCCATAACTTTTAATAATAATATAACCCATAAAACTAATATTGTAAATTCCTTGTGTATTATATTAATATAATCATTATATTATCATTATATTATTATTATTTATTATATCAATATAACATCCTTCCTATAGTATCTAAAACTGAATAGCTCTTCTATGGCCTTTAATACTAATAAAACATCCATACTATAGCTATTAAAAGTGGCATAATAGTTTTCTTGCAGCTTTTAATAGTATACCAACATGATATCCATACTCTACCATCTAAATATAACAAAATAGCTTCACTGGAGTCTTTAATAATAATGTAATATAGTACTACAGCATCTAAAACAAATAGAATAGCTACTATCTTATGGCCTTACATACTATCTGATTTATATTATTAGAGAATACTGACAAAATAGCTGCACTGTGAATCTTTAACACAAACATGTTAGCCACATAATGGCATGTAAAACTGATACAACAGCTGTCCTGTGACCTTTACTACAAACTTTATCCATATGATAGCTTTGAAAATTGATATATCACCTGCCTGTGGATTTAGTGTTAATATTTTATCCTTACTATGGCATCTAAAACTAATTTAATAGGTTCCCTGTGGATTTTAGTACTAATATAATATTAATTATATAGAATCTAAATCTAATGCAATATCTGCCTTGTGATCTTTAATACTAATAAGATATCTATACAATAGAACCTAAAATTAACATTATAGGTGTCCTTAAATACTGATATGATATTCATATTATAGCATCAAAATTGAATATAGTAACTGCCTGTGTTTTTTAATTCTAATATGATATGCATATTATTGGATCAAAACCTAAGATAATGGATGCCATGAAGCTTTTAATAATAAGATATTCATATTATAGTATGTGAAATGAATAGCTGCACTGCCTCCTTTATTACTAATATAATACTCATCCTTTAGCATCTAAATCTGATATAATAATTATCTTGTTGCCTTAATTACTAATATATAATAATATCTAATTACTACTAATATAATATCTATAAAATAGTGTATAACTGCAATGTAATAGCTGCAAAGTGGCTTTTATTATTAACTCAAACTCCATTCTATAACTCCTTAAACTAATAGCTTGTTCTGGCCATTAATATTTATAAAAGAAGTATCCTGTGGCTTCTAGTACTAATATGATAGGTAGCCTTGAATATTAATATAATATCCATATTATGAACTCTAAAACAAATATACTAGCTGCCCTGTGATCTTCAATATTAATATATAAACTGTACTATAGCATATAAAACTAATATCATAGCTGCTTTGTGGTCTTTAAGATGATATCCAAAGTATATCATTTGAAACTTACATAATTGTTGCCCTTTGGCATTTAATATTAATAGTATATCCATAACAGAACATCTAGAACTAATATACCTTTAATACTAATACTGTATTTCCATAGTTATTAAAGATCACATTATGTATGTTATATTAATATTGAAGGCCACAGTTCAGCTATTCTATTGGTATTAAATGTGACTGGGTGGGTGTGTATATACTAATATTTATGACCTCTAATACTTACATAAAATCCAAAATATAGCATTGGAAACAGACATAATAGTTTCCCTATGGCCTTTAATACTAATATAATGTACATATCAGAGTATCTGAAACTGATATAATGACTACCCTGTGCCTTTAGTATTAATATGATATTCACACTATATCATTTAAAGGTAATGTAATAGCTGCTCAGTGTTTTCCAATACTAACATGATATTCACATCATATCATCTAAAACCGACATAACCACTGCCTTGTGCCTTGAATACTAATACAATATTCATGCTATACCCAATAAAATAATGGCTACCCTTCAGCCTTTCATAATAATATGATGTGAGGATATTAGCATCTAAAATTGATAATAGCTGCACCATGGCCTTTAATATTGATATAACATCCATACATGGCTTATGAAACTAAAATAATAGCTGTCCTTTGTTCTTTTAATACAAACACAGAATCCATACTGTAGTATCTAAAATTGATATAAGAAATAATAGCTGCTTTGTGGCCTTTATAACTAATATGATTTCCATACTATAGTATCTAAAATTAATATAATTGCTGCTCTGAAGAATTTAAGATTAAAACAACGTGCAAACTGTAGCACCTAAAACTACTTGCTGTCCTGTGTACTTTAACACCAATATGGTATCCCATATTATAGAATCAAATATTATACATTAAGCGTACTGTGATTTTAATAGTTATATATTCATACTGTAGCAACTAAAGCTGATATAATATATGCCCTGTGATGTTGAATAATTATGCAATAGCCATGCTGTCCATACTAAAGTCTCTTAAACTAATATAATGGTGAGTCTCTGGCCTTTAATACTTGTAAAAACATGTACACTTTAGCATGTCAAAGTGTTCAAACAGCTGCTCTGTGGCCTTTAATATTAATGTAATATCCATATTACAGAATCTAAGGCTAATAAGATAGATGAACTTTTTGTGAAATATATATGTATATATTATATATTAACATATAATAATATAGTAATATATTGATGTATTTATTAATATGATAATATATTTTACATATTAATTAAAGGTTAATATAACATTAACCTTTTAATGTGAAATATATATATATATTTTCAGTCTCTGAAACAAATGTAATATATTCTGAGTCCTTATTACTAATATCCACAGTGCAGCATCTGACATCTGATATATTAGTTGCACTATGGCCATTAATATTAATATGATATCCATGCTACAGCATCAAAAGTTTAAAAAAAGTTGACTTTTGGCCTTCAATACTAACATAATATGTATACTATAGCATCTTAAACTACTATGAGAGCCATCCTGTTGCCTTTACTAGTATATCCATAATCTGGCTTCTAAAACTGATGTAATAGCAGCCCTATGTCCTTTAGTATTAATGTAACATATTTCCTACATGAAAACTTGAAAAATAGCTACCCTGAAACTTCAGTATTACTATAATATCCATACTATTGCATCTAAAACTGCCCTGTGTAGCATCTAAAACTGATGTAACAGTTGTCCAGTTGCCTTTGGTATTAATATAACATTCATACTAGTGCATCTGCAACAAATTTAGGAGCTGTCCTGTCTTTTAATAATATTTTATTCATACTATAGCATCAGAACTGATATTATAGTTGCTCTATGGTCTTTCATATTAATGTGATAATCATACTCTTGCATTGAAAACCGGTAGGATAACTATCCTCTAGCTTTTAATTTAATGTGATATATATCATTTAAAATCAATATAGTAGCTGCCCTGTGGCATTTAATACTAACATCATATTCATATTGTAGCATCAAAAATGGATGTAAGAGCTGTTCTGTGGTCTTTTATACTAATATGATATCCATAGTGTAACATATAACACTAGCATACTAGCTGTTCATTTGTCCTTATTAGTAGCATGTTATCCACATGTGGCATCTAAAGCTAATAAAATAGCTTCCCTGTAGCCTTAAAGACTATTATGATATCCACACTATAGCTTCTAAAGCTAATATATTATCTTCCTTGTGGCCCTTAATGCTTATATAATATACATATTACAGCCTCTGAAGCCAATGTGATAAACATCCTTTGGCTTTTAATATTAATATAATATCCATACTTTGGTCACAAGACTGAAATAATAACTGCCCTGTGGTCTTTAATATTAACATAATATGCATAATTTGGCCTCTAAAACTAAGATATTAGCTGCCCTGTGGTCTCTAATATTAATATAATACATATACTGTGGCCTATTTTATAATATAATGGCTGTCCTGTGACCTCTAGGACAAATATGATATCTATAACATAGTATTCAAAACTAACAAAATAGCTGGCCCATAGTGATTATAATAAATATATTACATGTATTATAGATTCCAAAAGTAATACAATTGCTGACCTGTGGAACTTTGTACTAATATGATATCTATTCTGTACAATCTAAAACTAATATAATTGCAACAATGTGGCTTTTTATATTAATATAATATCCATACTAAAGTATATAGCTTTCCAGTGGCAATTATAATTTATACAATATAGGTATTATACATTTTAAAACTAATGTAACAGGTGCTCTTTGACTTTACTTTTAATATCCATATTAAAGCATCTAAAATTCATATAATGACTGACCTGTGACCATTAGTACTAACATGATATCAATACAACAGCATTGAAACTGATATATTAATGTTCTGTAGCTTTTAATATTAACCTAACATCTTTAATATAGCATTTAATGCTCATATGATAGTTGCCCCATGGCCTCTAATATTAATATGATATAGATACTATAGGAACTAATTAATTTAATAACTGACCTGTTTCCTTTTTTATTAATATAGTACCTATACTGTGACCTCAAAATACTTTAATTCCTATTCTATGTCATTTAACATTAATATAGTAGCCATAGTGTTGCCTTTAGAAATAATGTAATAAATTCATTTCTTGCTTGCATAATACACACAATATAGTATCTAAAATTAATACATAGCTGCACTGAGGCCTTGAGTACTCATGTAATATCAATACCGTGGCATCATCAATTAACTATTTGCCCTACAATCAATATTACTTGCTCTCTGGCAAGTAATATAAATATGATATTCATTGTATGCTATCTAAAATTAATTTAATAGCTACTGTGTTTTCTTTACTATTACTGTGACATCCTACTAGAGTATATAAAACTAAATAATAATTGGTGCACTTTGGCCTTTAGGATAGTGTAGCTTCTGATACTAATATATTAACTACCCTGTGGTCTTTAATGTTAACATTGGAAATTACAAAATATCCTTGGCTTTTAATTCCAGCATCTGAAATATAATATAATAGCTGCTCTGTGGTCTTTCATTTTGATATAATAGTCATATTATAGTTTCTAAAACGTATATAATAAGTGGCTTGTGACATTTAATAATAATGTGATATCATATAGTAGCATACAAAACTGATATATGCCTTGTGACTTTTATACTAATGTAACATCTTTATTTTTTTTAATTTTTTTTTAAATATTTATTTTTTTAGGTGTAGATGGGCACACATGCCTTTATTTTTTTAAAGAGAGAGAGAATTTTTTATTATTTATTTTTTATTTTATTTTTTTTTAGAGAGAGAGAGAGAGAGAGAGAGAGAGAGAGAGAGAGAGAGAGAATTTTAATATTTATTTTTTAGTTCTCGGCGGACACAACATCTTTGTTGGTATGTGGTGCTGAGGATTGAACTCGGGCCACACGCATGCCAGGCGAGCGCACTACCTCTTAAGCCACATCCCCAGCCCCATGTAACATCTTTAGTATGATATCTAATACAACTTGGGCCAGCAACAGAGACCGGGGGGGGGTGCTTTCCAGGGAACACCAGCTCAGAATGAGGGACTCCAAAGTGCCACCAGGAAAGACACCCTGCCCTTGAGGCTCAGGGGGGTGAGAGGACGGGCACACATGCACAATAGTAGACGCTCCCCACCCTCTGCCACACCACTATTCTTGCTATTCTTCATCTGCTCTTCCTGTGCACAACATTAGCTCAAGAGGATGCCGAGATCTGCCTTCTGACCATCATGAGCACCTCCGCCAAGGTGAGTGCAGGCTTCCAACTTTCTGGGTCCTCTAAGAGCAGGCAGGCCAGGAATAAGGGTTGGAAATAGGGTTAAGGTAAGAGTAAAGGTTAGGGTTAAAGTTTAGGGGTAAGAGGTTAGAGGTTAGAGGTTAGGAGTTAGAAGTTAGAATTTACAGTTTAGGGTTAAGGTTTAGGGTTTAGGTTTAGGGTTTAGGGTTGGGGTTAGGGTTAGGGTTAGGGTTAGGGTTAGTTATGGTTAGGGTTAGGGTTAGGTTTAGGGTTAGGTTTAGGGTTAGGGTTAAGATTAGGGTTTAGCGTTTAGGGTTTAGGGTTAAGATTTAGGGTTTAGTGTTTAGGGTTTAGGGTTAGGGTTAGGGTTAGGGTTAGGGTTTTAGGGTTAGGGTTAGAGTTAGGGTTAGGGCTAGGGATAGGGCTAGGGCTAGGGCTAGGGCTATTGATGTATAGTCATAGGTACCCTCACCTAGTGAGTACTTGAATATCTTTACTGTGCCTTTTCCCCATCATGGGAATACTAACCTAGTAATGTATTATCATAGGAACTCTCACCTGGTGTGTACTTGAACATCTTTACTGTGCCTTTTGCCCAACATGGGAATACTAACATAGATGATATACTGTCATAGTTACCCTCAACTGGTGTGTACTTGAACATCATTACTGTGCCTTTTCCCCATCATAGCATGGGAATACTAACCTAGTGATGTACTGTCATAGGTACCCTCACCAGGTGAATACTTGAATATCTTTACTGTGCCTTTTCCTTATCATAGCATGGAAATACTAACCTAGTGATGTACTTTCATAGGTACCCTCACCTGGTGAGTACTTGAATGTCTTTACTGTGCCTTTTTCCCATCATACATGGGAATACTAACCTAGTGATGTACTGTCATAGGTACTCTTACCTGGTGTGTACTTGAAAATCTTTACTGTGCCTTTTTCTCATCATGGGAATACTAACCTGGTGATGTACTGTCATAGGTACTCTCACCTGGTGTGTACTTGAACATGTTTACTGTGCCTTTTCCCCATCATAGCATGGGAATACTAACCTAGTGATGTATTGTCATAGGTACCATCACCTAGTGAGTACTTGAATATCTTTACTGTGCTATTTCCCCATCATGGGAATACTAACCTAGTGATTTACTGTAATAGGTACCCTCACCTGGTGAGTACTTGAACATCTTTACTGTGCCTTTTCCCCATCATAGTATGGGAATACTAACCTAGTGATGTACTGTAATAGGTACTCTCACCTGGTGTGTTCTTGAACATCTTTACTGTGCCTTTTCCCCATCATGAAAATGCTAACCTAATTGATGTACTCTCATAGGTACCCTCACCCGGTGTGTACTTGAACATCTTTACTGTGCATTTTCCCCATCATAGGATGGGAATACTAACCTAGTGATGTACTGTCATAGGTACTCTCACCTGGCGAGTACTTGAACATCTTTACTGTGCCTTTTACCCATCATAGCATGGGAACACTAACCTAGTAATGTACTATCATAGGTACTCTCACCTGGTGTGTACTTGAACATCTTTACTGTGCCTTTTCCCCATCATGGGAATACTAACTTAGATGATATACTCTCATAGGTACCCTCACCCGGTGTGTACTTGAACATCTTTCCTGTGCCTTTTCCCCATCATAGGATGGAAATACTAACCTAGTGATGTACTGTCATAGGTAATCTCACCTGGCGAGTACTTGAACATCTTTACTGTGCCTTTTACCCATCATAGCATGGGAATACTAACCTAGTATTGTGCATCATAAGTACCCTAACGTGGTGTGTATTTGAACATCTTTACTGTGCCTTTTTTCCATCATGGGAATACTAACCTAGATGATGTACTGTCATAGGTACCCTCACCTGGTGTGTACTTGAACATCTTTACTGTGCCTTTTCCCCATCATAGCATGGGAATACTAACCTAGTGATGTACTGTCATAGGTACTCTCACCTGGTGTGTACTTGAACATCTTTACTGTGCCTTTTCCCCATCATAGCATGGGAATACTAACCTAGTGATGTACTGTCATAGGTACCCTCACCTGGTGTGTACTTGAACATATTTACTGTGCCTATTCCCCATCATAGCATGGGAATACTAACCTAGTGATGTACTGTCATAGGTACTCTCACCTGGTGAGTACTTGAATATCTTTACTGTGCTTTTTCCCCATCATGGAAATACTAACCTAGTGATGTACTGTCATAGGTACTCTCACCTGGTGTGTACTTGAACATCATTATGTGCCTTTTCCCCATCATGGGAATACTACCCTAGTGATGTACTGTCATAGGTACTCTCACCAAGTGTGTACTTGAAAATCTTTACTGTGCCTTTTCCCCATCATAGCATGGGAATACTAACCTAGTGATGTACTGTCATAGGTACTCTCACCTGGTGAGTACTTGAATATCTTTACTGTGCCTTTTCCCCATCATGGGAATACTAACCTAGTAATGTACTGTCATAGGTACTCTCACCTGGTGTGTACTTGAACATCTTTACTGTGCCTTTTCCCCATCATGGGAATACTAACTTAGATGATATAATCTCATAGGTACCCTCACCTGGTTTGTACTTGAACATCTTTACTGTGCCTTTTCCCCATCATAGGATGGGAATACTAACCTAGTGATGTACTTCATAGGTACTCTCACCTGGTGAGTACTTGAATATCTTTACTGTGCCTTTTCCCCATCATAGGATGGGAATACTAACCTAGTGATGTATTGTCATAGGTACTCTCACCTGGTTTGTACTTGAACATCTTTACTGTGCCTTTTCCCCATCATAGGATGGGAATACTAACCTAGTGATGTACTGTCATAGGTACTCTCACCTGGCGAGTACTTGAACATCTTTACTGTGCCTTTTACCCATCATAGCATGGGAACACTAACCTAGTAATGTACTATCATAGGAACTCTCACCTGGTGTGTACTTGAACATCTTTACTGTGCCTTTTCCCCATCATGGGAATACTAACTTAGATGATATACTCTCATAGGTACCCTCACCCGGTGTGTACTTGAACATCTTTCCTGTGCCTTTTCCCCATCATAGGATGGAAATACTAACCTAGTGATGTACTGTCATAGGTAATCTCACCTGGCGAGTACTTGAACATCTTTACTGTGCCTTTTACCCATCATACATGGGAATACTAACCTAGTATTGTGCTTCATAAGTACCCTCACGTGGTGTGTATTTGAACATCTTTACTGTGCTTTTTTCCATCATAGCATGGGAATACTAACCTAGATGATGTACTGTCATAGGTGCCCTCACCTGATGTGTACTTGAACATCTTTACTGTGCCTTTTCCCCATCATGGGAATACTAACCTGGTGATGTACTGTCATAGGTACCCTCACCTGGTGTGTACTTGAACATCTTTACTGTGCCTTTTCCCCATCATGGGAATACTAACCTGGTGATGTACTGTCATAGGTACCCTCACCTGGTGTGTACTTGAACATCTTTACTGTGCCTATTCCCCATCATAGCATGGGAATACTAACCTAGTGATGTACTGTCATAGGTACTCTCACCTGGTGAGTACTTGAATATCTTTACTGTGCTTTTTCCCCATCATGGGAATACTAACCTAGTGATGTACTGTCATAGGTACTCTCACCTGGTGTGTACTTGAACATCGTTATGTGCCTTTTCCCCATCATGGGAATACTACCCTAGTGATGTACTGTCATAGGTACTCTCACCTGGTGTGTACTTGAAAATCTTTACTGTGCCTTTTCCCCATAATAGCATGGGAATACTAACCTAGTGATGTACTGTCATAGGTACTCTCACCTGGTGAGTACTTGAATATCTTTACTGTGCCTTTTCCCCATCATGGGAATACTAACCTAGTAATGTACTGTCATAGGTACTCTCACCTGGTGTGTACTTGAACATCTTTACTGTGCCTTTTCCCCATCATGGGAATACTAACTTAGATGATATAATCTCATAGGTACCCTCACCTGGTTTGTACTTGAACATCTTTACTGTGCCTTTTCCCCATCATAGGATGGGAATACTAACCTAGTGATGTACTGTCATAGGTACTCTCACCTGGCGAGTACTTGAACATCTTTACTGTGCCTTTTACCCATCATAGCATGGGAACACTAACCTAGTAATGTACTATCATAGGAACTCTCACCTGGTGTGTACTTGAACATCTTTACTGTGCCTTTTCCCCATCATGGGAATACTAACTTAGATGATATACTCTCATAGGTACCCTCACCCGGTGTGTACTTGAACATCTTTCCTGTGCCTTTTCCCCATCATAGGATGGAAATACTAACCTAGTGATGTACTGTCATAGGTAATCTCACCTGGTGAGTACTTGAACATCTTTACTGTGCCTTTTACCCATCATACATGGGAATACTAACCTAGTATTGTGCTTCATAAGTACCCTCACGTGGTGTGTATTTGAACATCTTTACTGTGCCTTTTTTCCATCATGGGAATACTAACCTAGATGATGTACTGTCATAGGTACCCTCACCTGGTGTGTACTTGAACATCTTTACTGTGCCTTTTCCCCATCATAGCATGGGAATACTAACCTAGTGATGTACTGTCATAGGTACTCTCACCTGGTGTGTACTTGAACATCTTTACTGTGCCTTTTCCCCATCATGGGAAATACTAACCTGGTGATGTACTGTCATAGGTACCCTCACCTGTGTGTACTTGAACATCTTTACTGTGCCTATTCCCCATCATAGCATGGGAATACTAACCTAGTGATGTACTGTCATAGGTACTCTCACCTGGTGAGTACTTGAATATCTTTACTGTGCCTATTCCCCATCATAGCATGGGAATACTAACCTAGTGATGTACTGTCATAGGTACTCTCACCTGGTGAGTACTTGAATATCTTTACTGTGCTTTTTCCCCATCATGGGAATACTAACCTAGTGATGTACTGTCATAGGTACTCTCACCTGGCGAGTACTTGAAACATCTTTACTGTGCCTTTTACCCATCATAGCATGGGAATACTAACCTAGTGATGTACTGTCATAGGTACTCTCACCTGGTGTGTACTTGAAATATCTTTACTGTGCCTTTTCCCCATCGTGGAATACTAACCTAGTAATGTACTGTCATAGGTACTCTCACCTGGTGTGTACTTGAACATATATACTGTGCCTTTTCCCCATCATAGCATAGGAATACTAACCTAGATGATGTACTGTCATAGGTACCCTCACCTGGAGTGTACTTGAACATCTTTACTGTGCCTTTTCCCCATCATGGGAATACTAACCTAGTAATGTACTGTCATAGGTACTCTCACCTGGTGTGAACTTGAATATCTTTACTGTGCCTCTTCCCCATCATGGGAATACTAACTTAGTAATGTACTGTCATAGGTACTCTCACCTGGTGTGTACTTGAACATCTTTACTGTGCCTTTTCTTAATCATGGGAATACTAACCTAGATGATGTACTGTCATAAGTGCTCTCACCTGGTGTGTACTTGAACATCTTTACTGTGCCTTTTCCCATCATAGGATGGAAATAGTAACCTAGTGATGTACTGTCATAGGTACTCTCACCTGGCGAGTACTTGAACATCTTTACTGTGCCTTTTACCCATCATAGCATGGGAATACTAACCTAGTATTGTGCTTCATAGGTACCCTCACGTGGTGTGTACTTGAACATCTTTACTGTGCCTTTTTTCCATCATGGGAATACTAACCTAGATGATGTACTGTCATAGGTACCCTCACCTGGTGTGTACTTGAATATCTTTACTGTGGCCTTTTCCCCATCATGGGAATACTAACC